>NC_056744.1:639231560-639468450 GCF_019279795.1 Protopterus annectens | reverse complement strand
TTAATTAGAACAAGTACAAAATAGAGCAGCTACCAACCAGTTAGGGAATGATATTCCCAGCATAACGGATCTGATCTAAATAAAAACTGTGCTGCTTAAAAGCATAACTAAATTGTTCAACAAACTCCCAGAAGTAGAGCAGAAAACTACATATAAAATGATCATTCGTAAAACATATGGTGAACTACTACGAACTATACACCTTATGCAAACAATTATTACTACATCTCTTTGAAATGAATGGGGAAACAAGCCATTTAGACTGCAAAATAGTATAAATAACTGGAATGATTGTGTAGCATTCTAGACCACTGGAAATATTGTAAAATATCTTATGCTGTTTATATAATTTTCTCTGCTGTGCTTGTTTTTCCTTCCTATACCATTGACTGGCTAAAACAATTGCTGACAATTACAAGTGATTAAAAGTGGCACAGTGAGCAACATTGTCAATTCGCAGCAAGAGATTCTTCAGTTTGTTTCTTGGCTGGAATGCCTTGTATACAAAGTCTACATGATTCTCCCTGTGTTTGCATATTTTTTTTCCCTGTTAATCTGGTTTCCTCTCACCTCTGAAAGAGATGCAGTGGAGTGGCAGCTCTAAATTGTCCCTAGATATGTGTTTGTGTGTGCGTTTGTGTGCGTTTGTGTTGGAAGAAAGGCCTAGCCAGGGAATCTGCTTGGGCTAGGCTTATATTAGGCTCCAGGGCCGTTAGCCTAGTACACACCTATGAGCAATCTACTTCATTCTGTACTTGACTACTAAATCCCACGGATGGTGGTGCCTGATCATCGAGTTGTTATAGAAACTGGGTGCAACTTAAGATGGTGGTGACTGTGGAGTTGCTATAGGAAATGGGTGCAACTTTTGAGCATGGATGGGAATGTTTTAATTATTTGAGGGTATGAATGCTCCTGTTTTTGTTAGCTATCGTTAGCCATCTTACTTTGTAGAAGGCCACTGCAGCCTAGATGCCAAAGGCTTTGTTGATTTTTGATGGAGTTTATGCTTGCCAGAAAATTGAAGTTCAACAACTATGGAACAAGAAAGTTTCTTTTGACTCCCTTTTTATTGGATTGTGGTGTAATAGATGCCTTTGATTGTATTGCCAAAGTAATGGGCAGTGGAGTATGTGGTTGTGGCGTAGCTGAGTCGGTATATTTGTTAAATTTATCTTTTACAACTAGTGACAGCTCTGGATTATGTGAAGCTGGTTCAGCTTGTTTATGCACTGCAACAAGACCAGCTTTAGTTCTAGTAGCATTTTTAGTGAGGCAAGAATTTATAACTGTATTGAGTTCTGCTATTTAATTAGCATTGGCTTTGGTGTTGTACATCTAGGCGGAAGACTTTTGACCAGCATTTGTCCATTGTTTTAAGAAAGTCTTTCTGTATTGTACAGCTTATAAACAAAGGGATTGTGTCTAGATCTAGGGATGTCCTTTTCTCCTTTACTCAGCTCTCATTAGGCCATACATTGAATGAAATGCCCCCTTGGCATGTTATCAGTTCAGACATATTCAGTTAGTGGAATGCCATAAGAGGTACTGTGTTAAAAGTATACAAGGCCTAAACAATGTGTCCTAAATTGAAAACTCTAAGCTCTCTCACTCTACTCTGTATCTTACAGACTGTGATGAGGAGGGGAGGTGTGTCTGGCATACAAGGCGTCCTCCGATCCATTACTGATTTACTGCACATCAGCAAATCAAATGTCATTAGTAGTACTCCAGTCTAGGGACTTAAACCTCTTCTGCAACATCAAAAGAATGGTTTGGAGGGATAGCTGTATCTTGCAGAGGGTACAGCTGCTCTAGAACATAGTCACCATCCACTTAAAATAAAATTCATCCCTGTACATATTCAGGTACAGCTTAGATCTATGGATGGAAAACAGAAAATTTTGCCTCCGCACTTGTCCCCTATATTACTAATGGATAGATGTAGCTCCTAAATACTTTATTCCATGCATAAGTCCCTTCAAATTATCTATGGTATGATCCCAGTTATTCTTATTAGAAAAATGTATAATTGTTGACCATGGGATGTAAGGCTGATCTCTAATCAAATGGAATAGGTTGTTTTGAGCACAAAAAGGGAAACTGGTTAGGCTTAAAATGGCTTGCAAGCGCAGCTAGTCTAGAACTTCTATAGACCTGTAACCGCATGAGTTAGTGTTGTGGCTTTTAATATTGTGAGATACTGCATGTGTTGTGCATGTGGGGGAGGGGGTCATTTTCCAATAATGTGCTTTCTGACTAGATGTACATTTGCTTAGACTTCTGTAAGGTGGTGTGCTGATTTTGGAGCTTGTGGTCTTTGGCTTAGTGCAAACAGTAACAAATACAAGGAGGCAATGTTTAGTTCAGTGAATATGGGCCAGAGCTGTAGTCAGCATTTTTTTTGAGAATCTCTATAAATACCTGGACAGCTTTGATTAGTTTTACAAAAGTTGTTATAAACCAGCCTTGTTTTATTTTATATTTATTTCCGTCACTTTTTCTTTGGTTGACCATGCTGCTTTTAACATTTTGTTGCTTTTGCTTTCAAAAGACACTTCTGTAATGGGTATTTTGATAAACGTCCTATATGTCTAAGGGCCAAAAAAACGCATTGTGCCAGCTTTGTGTACTTTAATACTTTCCATTTTTCCATTTTTTTGGGGGGGAGGGGTATGGCACTGTGTGCGTACTCCTTTAATTACAAAAGGCTGCTTTTTTTTTTTTGTTAATGAAATATGGGGAAAAACATTTCGCTCTGAATAATGGTAATTTATTGCCCATTGTATGTTTTGAAAAAAAATATATATATATTGGGTTATTGAGACATGTTAGGAAATGGGCAACCTGTCCATTGAAGAACAAATGTTCTCCAGCAGGGTGTTAATGTACCGGAAAAGCCTGCTCAAAAAGAAGTTCACCACTTCATGGCAGTATATTAAGGTGGTGTGAAGCTGAGTCAGTAAAAAAAAAAAAAAAAAAAAAAAAAGGCAGCCTTTTTTACACTTGCTAAACAGCGTTTTGTTGCTTAACGAATGTAAAGTTCAAACAAAAAATAAAGGAAAAAAGTGTGTGTTTTTTGTCTGCATCTTTGAGTGTGTGTGTGTGTGTGTGTGTGTGTGTGTGTGTGTGTGTGTGTGTGTGTGCGCGCGCTTAAAAGCATACACGAGAGTATGAGAATTTTAGAAACAAGGGAGATAGAGCACTGACTGCAAGAGGCAGACAATCAACATATTCTTATAAAACTTTTAAATTCTGGCAGTAATGATTGCTTTAATTCTCAGTGTTTTACCAAGAATTAAATACCCACTACTGTAATAGAAGCAAAATCAGGGGACAGTAAAAGGAGTGGGAGAGGAAAGTGGAATGGAGTGAAAAGAGAGCCCTAATACTTTATTTTTTATACAGTAAGTGTTTGTGGATGGATGATTCTAAAGACGAAAGTGGTTGTAGTGTGTGTGTGTGTGTGTGTGTGTGTGTGTGTGTGTGTGTGTAGGAGAGTGAGTTTGTTAATCTGCCAGAGGGCATTTATAAGCCTAGTCAGAGTGTGTCGGCTTTCACCGCCCCATTGATTAATTAACTGATCCTCTGTCAAGCAGAGCCATTGAAGTGATCCCAGGGGTGTATTTTCTGTTACCCATCCCCTCGTTAAGGCTTCTCTTGAAAAATGTTAGTGAGGGGCTCTGCCTAATGTAGTTAGGAATTTTGTTCCAAGGCATGGGGAGTCTCTGTGGCAGGAATCTATCCCTCCAGCATGTTGTTTTTATTGTGGAGAGGTTTAGCTCATTAGAGCGCGTGGCTCGCATTGACTTGCATTTCTTTAGGTGGAACATGTCCATCAATTCTGAGTTGGACATGGCTTTGTAAGTCAGGCAGAGATCACCTCTGAGTAAGCGATATGCCACTGAGTACAGCCAGAGTTTTTTCAGTCGGGCTGCATAGGACGTATGTTTGAGGCCAGTAATCCTCTTGGTGAGATGCTTTTGTGGTCTTTCCAGCTGTTGGAAATGTTTTGTGAGGTACATCCCCAATGGGGCATTGTACTCTATGATGGGTTTGATGAGTGATGAGTACTGGGTCACTATAACCTCTTTATTTCTAAATGCGAACCCCTTAGTAATTAGATGGGCCACATAGAAGGATTTCCTAACTACTTTGGCAATATGATTGTCAAAGGAGAGATTACTATCTACCTGGGTCCCCATATCTCTTATTACCTCTTCTGTGTTAAGGGGCTGCCGCCTATGTGGTAATTTGTGGGTGTTTTCTTTTTCCCAAACGGGATGACTATGCATTTTTTGGCATTTAGCTTGAGGCCATGACTTTGACACCAGGTGTCTGTCTCAGTAAGGCCTTTTTGAAGGATGTCCGTGTCAGCCGGAGAGTCAGTTATGGCTTCCAGTTTGCAGTCATTGGCAAACTTGGTTAGCCATGGTCCTCCTGTGTTTGCCTTTACTTCTGCAAAATATATGCCGAACAGTAGGGATCCCAGAACCGAGCCTTGCAGGACACTACTTGTGACTGGTTTAGAGTCGGACCTGGAGCCTGCTATTCTTACCATGTGAGTTCTGTCTGTAAGCCAGTTGGCAACCCATCTTGTGCCGTAGGGGTTTATGTTCAGGCTGGTGAGTTTTTTTCTATAATACCCGAGTGAGGAATGGTGTCGAACGCCTTGGCGAGATCAAGGTAGGCTGTGTGAACCACCTTTCCCTCGTCTATGGCCTTGGTGACCGTCTCGAAGAAGTCAACCAGGTTTAGTAGGCATGATCTGCCCTTAACAAAACCGAACTGGGTTGGGTCAAGTGTTTGGAGGCTCCCAATGTTTTTGTTAATAAGTTCCATGACGATGCGCTCCATAGCCTTGCAGACCAGGCTAGTCAGGCTTATGGAGTGATAGTTACCAGGGTCAGTTGTGGCTCATCCTTTGTGGAGCGGAATAACCGTTGCTGTGCACCATTCTATGGGCACTTAGCCTGTGGAGAGGCTGAGGTTGAACAGTGTGTTTAGGTGGGGGTTAGTTCGTTCTGTAGTTCGTGCAAGACGCAGCCTGGGACACCATCTGGCCCCATTGATGCTGTGTTTTTAGGCTTTTGAAAGGGCTGTTTTCACCTGTGCTTCTGTGATTTCCGGGACACTACACTTTTCCATTATTGTTGTGGGCCCTTTTGAAGGTGAGAAGGAGGTGAAGTTTGCACTGACTCTGTCTGCCAAGATATTTGCAATATCAGTAGGTTCAGTATATTTTGTGCTAGTTTGTACTAGCTCAGAGCATATTTGCGAGCTGCCACTTAGATTCTTGACATAGCTAAAGAAGGCTTTGTGGTTAGCTTTAGAATCCTTGGCTGTTTTTCTTTCGAAGTTAGCCTTGGATGATTTTATGAGGGACCTTAGTTTCTTACTGATACTGATCAGGGATGTCTTTCCTTCTTGGGATTTGCTTTTTTTCTGAACTAGTTTCCTCCTTTTGTTGTATAACCTGTTTATGGCAGGGGTCCACCCGACTGGTTTCCTTCTCTTAGGGGACTGAGTCTTGGTTTTGCTAGGGATGACACGATCCGTGCATCCGTGTAGGTGCTCATAGAGTGCAATTGTAAAGGATTCTGCATCTTGGGCAGTGTTATCCTTTAGCGTGGGGGCTGTGAAACTTACCACCTCTGCTTTAAGTAAGATGAAGTTTGCTTTAGAAAAGTTTTTCACTGTGGTTTCCTTGGTTGGGGGTGGTGGTGGGGTGTGAACATCCAGGGTGATTAGTTTATGGTCTGATCTAACCAGTGACGGGCTGACTTCTGTTACGGAACACCTGTCGCTCATGTTGGTGATGACCAGGTCCAATGTGTTGTGGCCTCTGGTAGGGGAGTTTACCAGCTGATCCAGGGCATTTGAGTTTATAAATTCCAGGAAGAGCGGAGCCTGGGAGTTTGTACTCAAGTAGTTTTCCCAGTTAATGATAGGGTAATTGGAATCGCCCAATATCAGGGCGTTCGGTAGGGCCTTCATGTTTTCCAGTGTTTCCAGAAAGGCGGAATGGTAATCCTGGGTCATGGAGGGTGATCTGTAGCAGGCCATAATTTGCATTGCAGATTTGCCCGATGTTAGTTGCACATGGATGATCTCGCTGTGCCACTGACCTGGAGGTGTGGGTATCCTTGATGAATATGGATACACCCCCTCCTTTTGTGTTTCGGTCTGTGTTCTGTGGCCGAAATGTGTGGTATGAGTTGTAGCCCAGTAGGGCTGGAGTGCTCTCTGGAGCCTTGAACCAGGTTTCAGTTACTGCACAGATGTCTACGTTCTCCATACTTGAGTGCTTTGAGCGCATGCATTTTGAGATTTAAACTCCTGGTGTTGAGTAACATAATCCTCATTTTTTTTACTTGCGCTGTTTACGGAGGTGGGTTTGAATTTTGAGCCTTGCCTAAAAGAAGGCACTATGGGGGCAGTAAGAGCCTTGGCCAGTATTCGAAAGCCAAGGGGTGGCAGGTGCAAGCTGTCTCTTGCGAAGCAACGTGGCTTGTTGAGCATGTCATCCCAGACTGACAGACACTGGATCCCCTTTGAATGACACCAGAAGCTTAGTCAATTATTGAAATTGGATAATTTTTTCTTTATACTGAGGTATCATTCTTTGTGAGGGCAGGATGCTACTCGGGGTCATGGTCATACCCGCCTGGGCTACATGATCAGAGAGCTCTTCAATGTCTCTTTTCATGTAGTCCAGGGAGGGACGTCTCAGGTCATTCACACCAACATGAACAATGACAGAGTCATATTTGTACTTGTTCTGGAGTGACCTGAGTGCTTGTGTTATGTGGCGGATTCTGGCTCCCGACAGGCAGCTAACAGTAGTAACCTTCTCCTTGTCCAACCTAGTGAGTGGGGTGTCAGTGTGCCTGACTATTGAGTCACCTATTACTAGTGTGTTAGGTATGTTATTTCACCTTAAGAGCTGTGATTGTGCGGCACATTGATTTTGTGTTTTATGTGTTGTCTGGTTTGTGACGGGAGGTGCAGGTTTTGTGGGTTTCTGCTTTGGAGCTCTCTGATGCTTTTGCAGGTTTTTATTTAGAGCGTCCGAGTATGCTTTCGTGTATTCATGTGTATTTTTTGCCAGTGCTGGTTTAGTAGGTCTGTTTGAGGCTGGAGGTGTGGTGCAAGTGTTAACCTTCTCTTCATGACTGTCTGTTCCAGTGTGTGTGTGTGTCTATATTTGAATGTTTATTTCCCTATGTATATCAAGTATGCCTGTATCTGGTTCTGAATGTGTTTGTATGTACGTTAAATTACATAATTTGTGTTATAGATGTACAATACTTCTTGCAACAACAGTTACATATACTACAGCAAGTTTGAAACCATAGGTGGAGGAGGTATTTTACATCAAAAACGTGTGTGTGTGTGTGTGTGTGTGTATGTGTATATATATATATATATATATATATATATATATATATAAAACATATATTTTATATATATATAAAACATATATTTTATATATATATATATATATGTATATTTTATATATGTATATAAAAAACATTTTATATATATATATAAATGTATATTTTATTTATATATATATATATATATATATATATATATATATATATATATATATATATATATATATACATACACACATACACACACATAAATGTATAGTAGTATAATATAGTAGTAAAATAAATAAATAAAAGAAGACATTTTAAGTGCAATAATGACTTCCATGATAATTTACACTAGAAGGAACGCACTTCCAGGAGTTAGAGACCCATAGGTGTTCATTGCGTATGCAGTACCACGCACCCTGTTAGGCATTATTGCTTGCTTAAGACATGCTAAAAAGTGATTTTAGATCCATATATTGACATGTTGCAAAATGATGTGCTGTTTATCTGTTATGCCAGTCTGCTTTTTAGGCACATTGCCTAGAATTTCTTCCTGGGCATATCTAGTATTCCGTACTTTACTATGGTCTACCTATCCTTCTGTTTTATGTACAGGGTAAAACTTTAAAGGTTAGGTCAGGTAGTGTGTATTTCTTGTTGTTTTAACACTTTCTACCTGGTTAATTAATTACTTCTAGCAAGTTTGATTTGTTTCCTTGAGTGCTTGATCTATCTGCATGTATATGGGTACACATATACATTTTTCACATGTTTCATGCATTTTTTATGTCTACTTTCAAAAATATTAAGTTAAATCGAGTTATCTCGTTTTAAATGTATTTTAATTGTTTAATTAGAGTGACATCAACAGCACGTCACGTAACAGTTTTTAAACAATGTGAGCTTGCGCTCTTTTAATGCTGAAGAAGCTTCTGTTTGAACAGGAGCGAAAACGCTTGTTTACTTATTTTAAATAAAGTACGATGTTAAGTTGTCAATCTCGCCTTCATTCTTGCTTGATGGGTTCGGAGCCGATCCCTCGGCTCCGACTCGGCACTTGCTTTAGCTCGAGAACTCCTTTTACCAGCTCGAGGCAGCCCCATATCCCATGATGCAAGGCAGGAAGTACCCAGATCTCGTTTGCGCTTGCTTGGAGGTCTTCTCTTTACCAGCTCCTGGTAAGTAGTTCACATTTGTGATATTTAAGCCCCTTCTTTTAGTTAAAACTAATTTTTTGATAGTTTAATTTTAAATTTAACCTTTTTCTGACAGAAATCCCTGTCTCTTTTAATTTTTTTTTAGTCAGTCAATTTTCCCTATCCCATCCCCCCCCTGTTAGGGTGTGTGTGTTGGTGTTTTTTACTAAATACCTCTTGGTATTAGTTTAATTTATTTTGACTGGTGTGTGTGTGTGTTGTGTTTAGGCACCATGTCTAAGGAGAGGGTTTCAGGTTTTAAGAAGTGTGACTCGTGCTGTCAGAAGATGTCTCTGACAGACGGTCACACTTCTTGCCTGTACTGTTTGGGCCCTCTTCACCTGCAGGACTCCTGTCCTATTTGTCACTCCTTCAGCCAGAGAGTCCTGCAGGAGAGATAATAAGTTGATTCTCAGGGGTCTTCTTAAGCCGGAGGGCTCTCCGGCTAAGTCGGCTCCACAAAATCAACCAAAACTGCCAAGGCCCAGGCTTCTGTTTCTAAGCCTGCGGCCTCGGCCCGACTCGTATAGAGTCGAGATCGGCTCGGCTGGAGCGATTCTGATCCACAAAGCTTTGGCCGATGGCTATCGGTGCCGAATCTGCGTTGACCACTGTGGTGTCGGCTCCCCTCGGCTCCGCCACCCACGTGGCACGGCATCGGTGTCGGCCCGATCGGCTCCGACACCCATGTGGCAGGCATCGGTGTCGGCTCCGCTTGGCTCCGACACCGTTACTGGTAGCTGTATCGGCTCCGGCTGGAGCCGATACATCGAGACGTTCTGCCGGCTCCGAAATCGGTGCCGACAGGATCAGTAGTATCGGCTCCGCTCGCCCATTCCAGGAAGAGGTCGAGGTCTCCTTCCTTGGGGCCGTTACTTTCGGCTCGCCTCTTCTATCGAACGGAGCCATCGGAGCCGATCTTCAAGGTCATCCAGGTTGTCAGATCATGACCTAGAGAGAGTGGTCAGTAGATTGCTCAAGTCACAGGTACTGGCCCAAATGCTACACAGTCCGTCTCAGCAGACGACTGTTGGTCCACACCCCGTTACAGTTCCTCCTTCGACTCTACCCCAGAGTTTGGAGTTGGAGTCTTCGGGCATGGTTACTGCTACGGCTGGAGGACGGATACCTCCTTCTGTCCCTTCAGCCCCTACTCTTATCTCCTCTTCCTTAGAGGGATTCGGTGGTCGGGCTTCCATGGTCTCCTCCGAGGGGTGAGTGGCATCGGACCCTTGTCGAGCCCGCTCTTCCCTTGGAGCCTCGGCCTTGGTGAGCTCGGCTCCGACATCTGCCTCGGAGGCTTCCCTTTTGGTGGCCCCTGGAGTTCCTAGCTCTTCGGAGCGGGTTCTCTCGGACCTGCCTGGGAGGGGAGCATTCGAGGTGATGAAGAGTGTACTGGCCACTGGTATCAGTCAGCAGTCTCTTCCCGTAGCTCCTCCCTCTATTGTACCTGTTGACATCTCTGCCACTTCTCTTGCTACAGGACCCAGAGATCCTCCACCTCAGGTTTCCCCATTGGGAATTTCCCCCTCTTCCGAGGATTCTCCTGATGTTTCGGGAGATCCTCCTAGGAAGAGGACTTGTAAGAGGAAGCATGTAGACTCCCTGAGTCTGTCACTGGATAGTGACTTTGATGAGTCAGAGGGATCCCCTAGATCCACCTCTGAGGATGTCTCCTTCTCAGACATCCTAGAACTTCTGAAACAGAGGGGAAACTGGCCCACCAACAATCCCTCTGAGGATGAGTCAGTATACCTAGAGGCGTTTGGATCTCGGCCCTCCACCTCCTGGGTGTCTCCGCCTTCGACCCCTTATGCAGGTTATTGCACGAAGGCGTGGACAGCTCCTGACTCTGTAGAGCCAGTCCCTAGGAGGCCTTCTAAATTTATCACTGCCCCTAGTGACAAACAATTCCTTACCAAGGGTGTCCCGCTGATGCCATGGTGGTGGCTGCGGCCACCAAAAGGAACTTGCAGATCCTTCCGTGCCCGTCCATCCTCCTAATAAGGACTCTAGGACCATGGATAGGTACGGCAAGCGGATGTTTTCCTCAGCGACCTTTGCTATGTGTTCGCTGAATTATCTTTGTCACTTCACCAGACTCCAGAGAGATATCCTGAAGGAGCTGGGAGAAGTAGTTCAGGATCCTACAGCTGCAGGGGCCCAAGAAAAGATTGCTTCGCAGCTAGGAACCCTCAATTCCATTGCTAACTCCTCCATGCGGCTGATATCTTATGCTGCGGATGGAGCGAGTAGAGCCGCAGGCACAGGTGTGGCTCTTAGACGCCAAGCCTGGATGCGGCTATGTGATTTTGCGGATCCCTTTAAGGCGTCCTTCACAAATTCTCCCTTTGATGGGTCAGCTTTGTTTGGCCCTCAGGTGAAGGAGACCTTGACCAGGTGTGAGCAGGACGGCAAGACTCTTTCTGCTGTTGGAGTCCGTTTTCCATCCCTTCTAGGCCTTATCCCAAAGGACAGAAGGGTGGGAAGATGTGGTTCCGTAAATCCCAAGGAGTCACGCGGATTCACGTGGTCAGTTTACCCCTAGAGGCAGAGGGGTAACAACAACAGACGCCGCTCTAGAGGCAGAGGGGTCCTAAGAACCAGGGCAACAGGGAGTCTCTTCCTGAGAAGCCTTTTCAGCATCCCTGAGGTGTTGCCCGGCTGTCCCTCCTTGGAGGCAGTCGGGGAAGATTATCACTGTACCCAGAAGCCTGGCATTCCCTCACTCAAGACAGATGGGTACAGTCGATCATATCCAAGGGTTACATAATTCCTTCGAGGAAAGTCCCTTCCCTCAAGTTCCCTTCCAGATGTACCACCCGGTCTAAGGGACATTGCAGAGTTAGAAATCGCAAAACTACTGCAAAAAGAGCCATTCAGCCAGTTACAATAGACCATTCAGAGCCGGAATCTACTCAAGATTCTTTTGGTCCCCAAAAGACGGAGACTGGAGACCAATATTGGATCTCAGCAGACTCAACAAGTCTGTCAGGAAGACAAGATTCGAATGGTCACTCTTCAGTCAATTCTGCCCTTCTTACAGAAGGACAACTGGATGTGCTCAATAGATCTTCAGGATGCGTACTATCACATCAAAATTCACAGACGCTCCAGGAGATTTCTCCGCTTCGGCTGGGGTCCAGTCATTTCCAGTTCAGAGCCCTGCCCTTTGGTCTCACTACAGCCCCAGAGTGTTCACCAAATGCATGGCAGTGGTCACGGCTCACCTGAGACGTCAAGGATTCCAGGTGTTTCCGTATCTCGACGACTGGCTCCTGTCAGCCACCACCAGGCATCAGCTTATACAAGCCAGGGATTACACAATAGACCTTTGTTCTCATTTGGGCATCTCAGTCAACTTGAAAAGTCATCCTTATCGCCCTGCCAGTCTATTACCTTCATAGGCGCAAACTTAAACACTGTTCGGATGTCAGCTACCCTTACAGAACAAAGAGTTTCAGACATTCAGACTCATGTCAGGATCATTCTGGCCAGCAAGAAGGTACAGGCCAGAATGGTTCTAAAGGTATTAGGTCTCATGGCTGCGGCCATCACTCTTCTTCCCTGGCTCGATTCTACATGCGCCTCCTTCAGTGGATGCTGTTCACACAGTGGTCATACCAGCAACTCCCAATGCGTCACCAGATTCTGGTGACACAAACATGCAAAGAACATCTTGCTTGGTGGATCACATCCTCTCAGGTTCACCAAGGCAGGTGCTTTGTACCTCCGTCCCCGATAGCCACTGTCACCACGGATGCCTCCCTGATCGGGTGGGGGGTCATTATCAGGGCAGGATGGTTCATGGGGCGTGGCAACCGCTCGAGTACCATCTGCACATAAATGTCCTGGAGATGAGAGCAGTGCTTTTAACGTTGCAAGCCCTCAACGACTTTCTTCCCGTAGGGACAATTGCAGTCCTCACAGACAACATGTCTGTAGTTTGGTATATCAACAAACAGGGCGGAACCAAGTCCTACCCCTTGTGTCGTGGAGCGCTCAGACTATGGCAATGGGCGATCTCCTCTCATCGGTTTCTGGTAGCAACGCATATCCCTGGGAAAACCAACATTATAGCGGACAGATTGAGCAGAGCTATTCTCATGCCTCACGAGTGGTCTCTCAAGCAATCCATAGCGGAAGAGATTTTTCTGGAATGGGGTCGTCCATGTTGCGATCTTTTTGCTACTCCCCAAAACAGCAAATGTCCAGACTTCTTCAGCCTCTTCCCTCTATCAGGCCATCCCCCCAGAGACGCTCTGACCCAGGATTGGCCCCAGGGACTTCTTTATGCCTTCCCTCCATTTCCTCTGATCCCTCAGGTGATCCAGAAAGCTACCGTTTTGAGAGCCAAATTGATTCTCATTGCCCCTTACTGGCCTCGACAAGTTTGGTTCCCGTTCCTCAACGTCACCTTTTGGTGCAGCCGTGGCATCTGGACCCAGTGCCAGATCTACTGATTCACCAATCCGGTCAGCTGCACCGGTCAATCCATTCTCTCAACCTCACAGCATGGTTGCTCCACTTCCTTCCTTAGCCAGGCTTCCTTTGATCTCTAACCCAGTTAGAGATATCATAGTAGCTTCACTAAAATCCTCTACCAGGAGGATTTACACAAGCCAATGGAAACGTTTCTCTTATTGGGCTAAGGCCCAAAATATTGATCCTTTTACTGCCCCTGTTCAGGCAGTTCTGGACTTCTTAGCAGAGATTTTTCATGCAGGCTCCTCTTCTTCAACAGTCAGAGTTCAGTTGGCTGCTATTTCTAATTTTCATGTCGGGATAGCAGATCATAATATTATGTCCCATAGGCTCTGCAGGGCCTTCTTGAAAGGAATTTTCCTACTAAAGCCTCCAATCAGGAATCCTCCTCCTCAGTGGGATCTAAATTTAGTGCTGACATCCTTGATTCTTCCCCCCTTCGAGCCAGCTGTTTCTTGTTCCCTGAAATATCTTTCTTGGAAAACTTTATTCCTAGTGGCTATTACATCTGCCAGGAGGGTGTCTGAACTTCATGCTCTTTCAGTTCGACCCCCCTATTTGATTTTTCACAAAGACAGAGTATCCTTGAGAAACTAATCCATCCTTTTTACCTAAGGTCGCTTCAAAAAACAATCTGAATCAATCCATTGATCTCCCCGTATTTTTTCCTAACTATTCAGATAGAGCTGAACAAAAGTTACATTATCTTGACGTCCACCGTCAGCTCAGATATTATTTGGACAGAACAAAAAAATTTAGAAAATCTGATCAACTTTTTGTTTCCTATGCGGATAATAAAAAAGGCCTACCTGTTTCTAAAGTGACTTTGTCCAGATGGCTTTCTTCGGTCATCACTGAAATTTATACGTTCAGGGGAAAACAGCTGTGCTCAAAACCTAAAGCACATTCAACTAGGAGTTTAGCTACTTCTACAGCCTTTCAAGCTAGACTGCCTTTGGACACTATTTGTGCAGCGGCCACTTGGGCCACTCCTCACACTTTTGTTTCCCATTACAAATTGGACTTGGCCTCCAGGGACAGAGCCAGTTTTGGCTCTACAGTCCTCAAGAGTTTGTTCCATTGAGCCACCCAGGATAGAGGTGCTAGGGACGCGGTCCCATCAAGCAAGAATGAAGGCGAGATTGACAACTTAACATTAAGAAGTTATGTACCTACCATAACGTTCCATGTTAGTTGTCTTCTCGCCTTCTTTCTTGCGACCCTCCCTCCTTCCCCCTGGCCTGGACAGACCTTGTATAAGAAACTATTATGCTAAAGACCATTCAAACCTGGTCCTTTTTCCATCTGTAAGTTTCTTCTTCCTTTGGGAAGTATTTTATGCTTGGTGTTATTGCCCTTTTGTCAAAAATGAGATCTGGGTACTTCCTGCCTTGCATCATGGGATATGGGGCTGCCTCGAGCTGGTAAAAGGAGTTCTCGAGCTAAAGCAAGTGCCGAGTCGGAGCCGAGGGATCGGCTCCGAACCCATCAAGCAAGAAAGAAGGCGAGAGAAGACAACTAACATGGAACGTTATGGTAGGTACATAACTTCTTATTACATATTATTGGAACCTTGGACTCGTCTGGGCACTTTGTCTGTGTTAATATTCCGTAAGGACATGACTAATAAAGGCCATAGTATCAAATTCATATAGCTTGTATGTTAAAAAGCCCTACTAATCTGCATTATTTTTTATCATAACCAATGCAAATATTTTCTTTAAAATAACAAATTATTTTTTTTTCCCAGATTCCTTGAATGACTGGTGCAGCTCCTATGTCATGTTTTCCTTACTGCTGCTGTGTATAGCAGTCTTGATGATAAGTGCTTCTGATATGTACTGTTGTGCAGGTAAGTTTGGTAGTGGATTATTTGAGCTATCTGACTAGGAACTTTGGGTTTACAGGTATCCTACTTTTTGTAATTTGAAATAGTCTTGTTAATTGGTCTGCAGTCTACGTATTAACAATTTCTTTTAGTTTTATTACTCCTGTAATTGATCAGATGAGAGGTTTATCCTCTGTGCACTGTAGGCAGTCAGACTGCTTAGTGCCCTCCCTCCACCTTACCATCGTGCATCATGGATGCTTGTCTGCCCAGATCTTCTTGACTACATTTTGAATCAGAAAAAGAAAGCAGCCTTAGCCTGCTTTTTTGTCAAGTTTCAAAAGAAAGATAAACACTTTTTTTTTTCCCTTTCTTTGCTACTTTATCCGCAGTCTGAAGCTTACCAAAATAAGATTGAATGTGCTCTTTGGAACTCTTGAGATGCCTACCTTAACACAAAAATAATGAAAAGGTCTGGGAGGTAGTTGCAGTTCTGGGTAGCTGACAGTCATTACCATTTCCAAACTTGGCTGTTTGGTCTCACCTCTGCTGCCCCCAGGATTTTCTCTCTTATGCATGTCTTGACTGCATCTCACTAGTGATTGCTGGAAGCCAAGGTATTCCCTTGCTTGAGATGATTGTCTCCACGTTCTTCCATTCGCAAAAGATTTGATTCATTATTGGGAGATTCTGCTGGATAGTGCCATTCTCTTAGTCGAAACTCTCTAATCTTCATTCGGAGTACCTTGTACACCATTCATACTTGAACAGTTCTCTACCATGGTGTGTTAATGACATTGTAGACCACAGCATCTCTTGCATTCCACTTAGTTTCAACAGCATTTTGTCTGAATACCCTGATTCTTCTGTCAGTGCCCATTATAGCAGCGTCTCATGCATGGCATGTACATAAAGATTCTCCATTGAATGATTTAGGATATTGTTCAGTGATGCCAGAGCCTAGGCCCCTTGTCTCACCACAGCAAGATTTGTAGGAGTTGTATCTAGTGGTAATTAAATGTGATTTACTTAACTGCTGTGACCTTTTCCATTTGCAGACTCTTCATGCATTGGACTGCTTTGTGGGTGGAGAAGGCACTACAATGGCCAGATGATTGATGGTGTCTGGTTGTGTCAGGACTTGTATCTTCACATCAGTATGCTGGAATTATGAGCTGTTCCCTGTATGCGTAGAGCCTTTTGAAGACTCCCTTCCACCGGTATGATAGCTATACATTGTGAGAGCAAGACTTTGTTTTGGAAGACCAACAGACACATGACTTTACTTGTTTTGTTAGGAGGCCATGAGAGTCTGGCATTGGCCTATTCAGACTCCGTGCTTTCTCACATCCAACCATGTTTCTGATTAGGGCAGTTATCATGAGAACAAATGTGATTGGTGTTTCCATATGCCCTATGAAAGGTCACTGAACCATTTAAATGCACAAAGGCTGTTTTATCTCTGGTGCAAGCCACAGTATGGCTTTTTGACTTTTCAAACCAGTGACAAAAAATACTTTTCCATGATTCTCCCAGGAAGTCAGTCCAAGGATGACATTGCTTACAAGTGGCCTTCATTCAAAGGGTGATTTTGCTTACAAGTGGCCTTTTGCTCACCCATTCCTACTTTCCACACTTTCTGATAATGGTAATCAACCTTAGATGATCCAGGCCATCATCTACATCTTTAATACTTGCATTGTAAGTTCGTATTGGCTCAGCACAGAAGAATTCCACAGGATTTAGCTCCTTCCTTTCTTTTATAGTGATTTGTGCTGCCTTCCCTCTCTGTGTTCAGAATTCCTTTGCAGATCGTGACCTCTGAATCACTAAAAAATTACCTTGGAGCTTCTACTGTTTTTCAGAACATTTGGTGATGTTTTTTGCTGCTGCTGCTGCTATGTGACTTTGTTCTTCATAGTTTAAAGGATAGAACTTCCCTTTCTTTGTATTTTCTTTGTACTCATGTGACGTCTTCAGTCTTACATTTCTCCCCATAGGCCACATTCTTTTGCACTATGCTTTTCCATTAGTTACTATTTAGTTTTTTTAGGGAGAATATTTACAGTGGATATAAAAAGTTTACACACCTCTGTTAAAATGACAGGTTTTTGTGATATAAAAAAATGAGACCACAATAAATCATTTCAAAACTTTTTACTCACCTTTAATGTAACCTATAACCTGTACAATTCAATTGAAAAACAAGTCTGTTAGGGGAAAAAATATAAAAAATAAAAAACATGCAATAAGCTGGTTGGATAAGTGTGCACACCCTTAGACTAATACTTTGTTGGAACACCTTTTGATTTAATTGCAACATTCAGTCTTCTTGTGCAGAAGTCTATCAGCATGGCACATCTTGACTTGACAGTATTTGCCCACTCTTCCTTGCAAAAGCACTCCAGGTCTGTCGGATTGCAAGGGCATCTCATGTGTGTAGCCATCTTCAGGTCACCCTCTGGGCTCTGGCTGGGCCATTCCAAAACTTTAATTTTCTTCTGGTGAAGCCATTCTTTTGTTGATTTGGATGTATGCTTGGGGTCAGTCTTGTTGAAAGGTGAAACTCATCTTCAGCTTTCTAGCAGACACCTGAAGGTTTTGGGCCAAAAGTGACTGGTATTTGGAACTGTTCATAATTCCTTCCACCTTGACTAAAGCCCCAGTTCCAGCTGAAGAAAAGCAGCCCCAAAGCATGATACTGCCACCAACATGCTTCACCATGGGGGTGGTGTTTTTTTGATGATGCAAAGTGTTGTTGCGCCAAATGTACCTTTTGGAATTGTGTCCAAAAAGTTTAACCTTGATCTCATCAGACCATAATACATTTTCCAACATGCTTTTGGGAGTTTTGATGCATTGCTTTGCAAATTTTAGCTGGCCTAGATGTTTTTCTGTGTAAGAAAAGGTTTCCGTCTTGCAACCCTACCCCATAGCCCAGACATATGGAGAATACGGGAGATTGTTGTCACGTGTAGTACATAACCAATACTTGCCAGAAGTTCTTGCAGCTCCTTTAGTGTTGCTGTAGGTCTCTTGGCAGCCTCCCTGACCAGTTTTCGTCTTGTCCTTTCATCAATTTTGGAAGGACGTCCAGTTGTTTGCAACGTCAGTGTTGTCCCATATTTTCTCCACATTTTGATGACTGTCTTCACTGTGTTCTATCTAATGCTGTGGAAATTTTTTTTCTACCCTTCCTCTGACTGATACCTTTCAACAATGAGATAGTTCCTTTGATGCTGTGTAAGCTCTCTGCGAGCCATGGCGTTTGCTGTAGCAGCAACTGAGTACATGTCAGGAAAATCCTACCAGGACAGCTGAACTTTACTTGGGGTTATTCAGAGTCTCTCTAATTGATGGCAGGTGTATAACCAAGAAGACTGAATTCTGTAATTAAATCAAAAGGTGCTTCAACAAAGTATTAGTTTAAGGGTATGCACACTTATGCAACCAGCTATTGTATGTTTTTTATTTTTTATATTTTTTCCCCTAACAGATTTGTTTGTTTTTCAATTTAATTGTACAAGTTTGTAGGTCACATTAAAGGTGGGAAAAGTTTTGAAATGATTTATTGTGGTCTCATTTTTTCATATTTCAAAAACCTGGCATTTTAACAGGGGTGTGTAAACTTTTTATATCCACTGTAGCTGTGCTGGACATTGGCTTTGGTTTTGTGGTTTCCTTCAGATCCCAGTCTATCCAAACACCAAAGTAGAGTGTACTGGCTGTAGGAAATGTATCACGTGTGGACAAAAAAGTCTGCTTCAAGATGAACATATGTCATATGTGACTTGTTTGCAACTGTGCATGTAAGTATAAAATGTGCGATTTGACATTCCTTCAGTAAAAGAACTCTTAAGAGATAGGAAAATTAAACTTATTAAATCTTTGCTAGATATTGATGGAGGCTCCTTTTGTTGAATAGTTCCACTAGCCTAATAGGCTCTTGTCAGGGGAGACCCTTATACTTTAAGGGGAAATTTGGCTAGAGCATCGGGGAATTTCCCCTACTGTTTAGCGTATGGGATGTTGTTTGTGGCTACACTTCTTGCTTCCGGTCCAGGCACATAGGCAGCTTGGAGAATCAGGAAGGCGGCTTGTAGAATCAGGAAGGAATATGGCTACAGTGTGTGGAAGAGAAGAAAGGAACGAAAACTGTATAGATCGAGAGACTACAGAGGATTATGTGTGGGTAGCTGAGTACAAGCAGAGAAGGCAGAGAATGTAGTCTGATATGCAGAAGAGTTGAAGAGAGTGGAGGAGAAGGGTACGGTGACGGTGGATAAGAAAATGTAGGCAGTTGGACCTTCGCAGGATTCAGAGCACGTATTTCAAAAAGGATTATTTGAAGGATCTCAGTTGGAGGGTGTAATTACAACCTCCAGTCAGGAGGGTTATGGGATATTTTACTGAAAGACATGATGAATCAGAGTGAACCTTAGAGTGAGATAGCAGCATTGTGGGGTGAAGTTATGGACAAAGTACCGGAAGAAGAGGTGAGAATAATTGTGAAAAAGAAGTTGTATGCACACAGTGAGGGAAGGAGAGGAACTATTGGATAGAGTAAGAGAGCTGGTGAAAGAAATTCTTGGTAAGACTGAGCAGCAAAGAAGAAAAAGGGCTTGAAAGGTATGAGGTTTGGAACACAGTGATTGTATCCTTGGGTACTTCACCTAAAGAGGTAAGAGCCTCCATACAAGTCAGTAAACAAAATGTATTGTGACATTTTGTTTGAAACAGAACAGTACATGGAAAAAAATTTTATTAGAAATTTTAGATTAAGAAAAAATATAATCCTTCTAACTCGTATGTGGTACAAACATTTATTAGAGAAACAAAAAATAGGATTTTTGTGCAATTTAATACCGATCTTGAGAAAGAAGTGTTTAAGGACTATGTAAAGACTTTATGCAGAGAAGTTATGGACACTTCAAAAGTCTATGGTAGAGGTTTATGGACTGGGGGAGGGGAATGTGGTGTAATTTTGAAAATGGAGAAAGAAATAGTCATACATATCCCAAGTGTAATAAATGTAGAAGGTAACAGAGGTTTTGATAAATATTGGGGACAGTCAAAAACATGCTTTTTTTGTGGAAAAGATGATCATTTAATCAGTAATGGTGACAAAAGACAATGTTTTGTTTGTGGTAAAGTGTGATTATGATATGTAAAAAATGTGGGCAGACTGGATATGCATGGGTGAATTATAAAGAAAATGTAGAAGTTAAAGAGCAGGAACAGATGCTGGAATGTGCACGTAATCTAGAAAGAAATCTAGAAGAGGAGCATGAACAGATTACAGTACAAGAAAATAATAGAAAAAAATGAAAGTAAGAGGAGAAACTGGTACAGGAAGCAGGTGACAATGAATATATAAAATGGAGATTGTCGAAGGGGAAAAAGAATGCTAGGGGAAAAGGGTGAAAGATAGAAAAAGGATATTTAAAAGTTTATGAAAGAAAATATAATAGGTAAAGGGTAGAAGTAGGGGACGATAAACTTGTATAAGAAGAAAGCTGAAAGTTTTAGCTATAAATGTTAACAGTATAAAGAATATTGATAGAAAAATAGATATATTAGAATGGTGTGCATCTCTTGGTATGCATATAATTATATTAGGAGGAGTATTAACAGAAGAAAGATTACGAATGGAACAGTTATGGGTTAGTAATATCTGGAAAGTACAGTTGTATGCACTTACCATAAATGTAGCTGTTTGAGTGTATTCACTGCTGCAGTCATCACATTTGGGTTATCTGCTTGCAGTAGCCCTCAGTTGGCCTGATTATCAAAGTCTTGGGTCCTGCGTCGGTTGCTGTCTCATCTTCCATGACATCAGATAGTCAAGGGTATAAAGCATGCAGCCGATGCTATTACATCAGTTTTTCTTGCCCCAGATGTCAGGTGCCCCCCTAATTTGACGCAATTAAATATATATATATATATATATATATATATATATATATATATATATATATATATATATATATATGCATGGTTATACCTCCAACAAAAAAGCAGATACACCAAAAAGCTTTTAAGCATAGTAAAGGAGAGTAGAGGTATAGCCAAAAGAAGACAGGGGGCTAGAGGGAGGGCAACCAGGACTGCAACAGTGAATACACTCTAACATCTACATTTATGGTAAGTACACAACTTTACTATGTTCTTCGTGTTTCACTGTTGCAGTTATCACATTTGGGTAATTCCTAAAGCTAAGGATGGGAGGAGGAATTTAGATAGCATTAGGACCAGCTGTAAGGCCCTGCAAGACTGTAGTGGCAAAACCAGCTCTGGATTTAGAGAAATTGGCAAATGGTAATGTTTGGTGAAAGTATGTACAGAACTCCAGGTAGCAGCTTCTAGGATGTCCCTGGTAGGGACACCTCTGAGAGAGGCTGTATAGGTAGATGCATATCGGTTGAATGTGGGTCTTATCCCTTGTGGGAATAGGTTTTCCATGGTACTTATAGCAGAAATGAATGCAATGGCCTATCCATTTAGAAATTGTTTGCTTTGAAATGGCCTTCCCCCTTTGCCCCTGCAGCAAATACCACCAGCAGCTGTTCAGATTTTCTTTCAGGTTTAGTCTTGTCCAAGTAAAATCTAAGTTGTCTGTGCACATCTAAGGAGTGCAGTATTCATTCCCCTTTGTTCTGTGGATTAGAAAAGAAGGTTGGCAAATGAATGGACTGATTAAGAGCCACACTGGATACTACCTTGGGCAGGAAAGAGGGATTGGTCTTGAGGGACACCCTATCCACATGAAAGATGATGAAAGGCTCCACTGCCATAAGGGCCTGTAATTCAGACACCCTTCTTGCTGAAATGATTGCTAAAAGGAAGGCTGTTTTCCAAGAAAGGAATTTTAACTCTGCCCTTGCAGCTGGCACAAAAGGAGGTAGAGTGAGTTTTTCCAATACAAAGTTAAGGTCCCAGACTGGAGTTGGAGCTCTCCTGGGTGGTATTAAGTTTCTGGCCCCTTTGAGAAACTGCTTAAGTAGTGGATGAGAGAAGAAGGATGGTTCTGTGTTGTAATGAGCTGAAATGGCTGAGGCTTGAATTTTGATGGAGGAAAAGGAAAGACCATTGTGAAGCATCTCTGTTAAGATTTGAAGAATCTGAGGTAAATTGGGCGCTGCTGTGCCCGTCCCTTGAGTTTGGTTCCAGGAACATAATCTTTCCCATTTTTCAGCAGAAGATTTTCTAGTACTAGGCCTCCTTGCCTCCTGAATGACATCCAACACTTGTTTACTGAGGGGATGGTAACAGAGATATCAGGTAATTAGCCAGGCTGCCAGGTTCAGGGTTTGAAGCTGAGGATTCAGAATCTGGCCCTCCTGCTGGGACAGCAGGGTAGGGGTCTGAGGCAGGTGCCATGGTGCCGGCAATGACACTGCGCAAGAGGTGGTACCAGTGTTGGCGTGGTCAGTCTGTTGCAATCAGTATCGTCCTTGGTTTGTCCTGTTTGATCTTTGGTAGTACTTTGGAGAGGAGAGGCAGAGGAGGAAAGGCATAAACTGATAGATTTTTCCAGGTGAAGGACTGGGCATCCACTTTCCAAGCTTGTTTGTGGGGAGTCCTTGTGCAGAATTTGTCCAATTGGTAGTTCTGGGTGGGGAGGCAAACTATCTGGGCTCCCCCATTTGTTTATCAACATGTTGAAAGTCTTTTGTTCCAGTTTCCACTCATGTGGGCCCATGAAATTTCTGCTTAGTTAGTCTGCCAGTGTATTTAGCTTTCCTGGCAGGAGTTGAGCCTGTAGGTGCACTTGGTAGCTCAAGGCTGTGTTCCACAGAACCATGGCTAGTCTGCAGAGGGGGTATGAATGGGTACCCCTTGCTTGTTTATGTACCACATACCAGTGGTGGTGTCCGTCTTTACCATTAATTGTCCTGGAAGAATGTGGTCCTTGAAGGCTGTCAGAGCATTCTGTACAGCTAACATTTCTTTTTGATTGATATGCAAGTGCATTTGACTTGGGTTCCATTTGCCCTGAATGCACTTCCCTGCCAGGTGAGCCCCCCCATGCATAGTCTGATGCGTTTGTTGTTAGGGTTTGGGTGGCAGGGGGTAGAGTGAATGGTAGTCCCTTGTTTTGGTGGCAGGCCTCTGCCCACCAAAGGAACTCTAACTGTAGGCAAGGTATGATAGAAATCATTGCTTCTAGATCCTGAAAATGTTAACACCATAGGCTTTTTAGATACGATTGTAGTTTCCTCATATGCAGTCTTGCATATGGAATTAGGAGAATGCAGGAGTCCATGAACCCCAAGGCTTGCTGTGTTTGCCTTGCAGATAGCAGGGTTTTTGTGGCCATTAGTTTGAAATAAGCTGTCAAATGAATTTGTTTGTCTGGCGTGAGGAAAGCCATCTGGGAAGTTGTGTTCAAGCTTGCTCCCAGGAATATAATTTGTTGACAGGGTACAAGATGTGATTTATTTTCGTTTATGGTGTATCCCAGACAAGTTAGCACCTTTTGTACAAATGCCAGATGATTCAAAAGTATGTCCTGGCTTTCTGCCTGAATTAGACAATCGTCCAGGTATGGGTATATTTGAATATTTCTTTGCTTGCAAAATGCAATGACTGGGGCTAGGCACTTTGTGAATACCCTGGGCGCAGTAGATAAGCCAAAGGGCAGTGCAGAGAACTGATAGTGCATCTAGCCTGCTTTGAAGCATAGGTATCTTTTGCAAGATTCCCTGATTGGGATGTGCAGGTAGGCTTCCTTTTAAATCCAGTGTTGCCAACCAAGCATAGGAAGCAACTGGTGAAGAGTTAGCATCTTGAATTTTGGGATCACTAAAAAGGTGTTTAGGATAGAAAGGTCCAGGATAGGATGCCATGAGTTGTCTTTTCTGGGTACCAGAAAAAGTCTTGAGTAGAAACCTTGTCCCTTTTTCTCTTCTGGTACAGTTTGAATAGCACTTATGCTTAAGAGAGAGAGTACTTGCTTTTGACCCTCTGCCCACTGATTTAGGGATAGATCTGCTCAACCGTTAGGGGTTGGTAACGTGTGGAAGTGAAATCTGTATCCTTGGGAAACTATATTTAAAACCCATTTGTCCTGGGTAATGAGTTCCCAGGTTTTTGTCTGCAGAGCAATCTTTCCCCCTAAAGGAGCAGTCATTTGAGAAGGGCTTGGAAGTTTTAAAGTTAAGTCATTGAGACAGTTTACCATAGGGGGAGTCTTACTACTCCCTGATTTGGAAGTGTGAGCCCCCCACTGCTTAGTCCTGTGCGTACCTTGGGACTGAAGCCTGGGTGTTCTACTGGTTCTGGATTTGGACTGAGAAGGCCTACAAGAGGCAGGAAAGGACCAATTCTTGGAGGCCAATGCCTACTAAATCTTGGAGGCTGTACTTGTAGGAAATCTTTAACAGTTTACATAGATTTAGCTTTTTCCTCCATCTTTTTAAGTACTTCTGCTTTGTTGCCAAACAGGCGGTCCTGATTTAAGGGTGCATCCAGCAATTTAGTTTTAACATGATCTGGCAAAGATTGCTCCTTAAGCCAAGCACTAAGTACAGACCCAGTGACAGCAGCCCTGCAAGATGCCTGTAGTGAATCAAAACCACATTGCAAAGTATGTTTTCCAACTTGTTCACCAGAATGCATTAAATCCTGTAAATCCTTATTTTCAGCAGAGTCAGGAATCAACATCAATTTCTGTTTAAGCAATCCAATACTATGTTGCTGATACTTTAACATATGAAACTGGCAGTTTAAGACCCTAATGGCCAAGGTTGCAGAAGTACATACCTTCTTACCCCATCTATCCAGTGCCCTGGAATCTCTATCAGAGGGGGTAGGATTTTTGGCAGTAGTAGCCTTAATGCCCTTGGGTCCCTGTGAAGTGGTCTCAGGATCCGCAGTAGGATTTTTAAAAAGGAACTTGTGAGAGTCAGATACCCTGTAATATCTATCAGGTTTTCTGGGAGCAGGAGGCAGAGTCAGGGGCCAAGCTAGCTTCCGAAAAGGCATCATCAGCAATGCCCAGTACAGGAGGAGGGATAGCTAAAGGCCTGTGTTGGAGAAGGAGTAAGAAATCCCTAAGCCTCTTTTTAGATTCAGAGTAATCCTGGCTCTCCCAGCGGAAATGCTCCCTGAGAGTATGCAAGGTTTCACCAAAAGAGAAATCCTCTGGAGGGGAAGCAGAGGGAATAGAGTCCTCTGCATCAGAATCCTCATAGGTAGATAAGGGTAAATCCTGGTCATCAGAGGAAACAGAAATTTCAGAATCCTGATCAGAAGTATCATAAGCAAATTCAGTCCTAGGTCTCTCAGAGGGGGAAGGTTGGCTTTCCCTGATTAAAGTAACAAGGTCTTCAGCCATTCTTATCATTTGTTTTTTAGGCATAGAGGCCTGACCGTACGGTCTTGGTGTCTGTTTTCTAGGCATGGATCGTTTTTAGGCCTTGAAGAAGAAGATGGCGTTGGTTTAATATGCAAGTCAGTAGGCCTGAATTACACCCTCAGAAGCCGGTGCCTGTACAGCGGCTCTGGACCCATCCAAGGTAGAGACATCCACAAGTTCCACAGTTGAAGCATCTCGCGGCATACCGGACTCCGAATGGGTCTCAGTAGAGGCCTGCAAATCTGAAGTAGCGGGTATCGGGCTGCGAAAGCACCTCACTGAGTACTGGCGACTAGCTTAGGAGAAGCGTCGTCGGTAGCTTTGGACCTAGGCGGCCTGTCTCTGTCTTTATCTTTGCGTTTTTTCGGAATTTCGGTCATCTGGTGGCTTACCGAAGACATATCTGGGTAATTGAACTGACTACCGAAATATTTAGAAGCGTAAATATACCGATGACTAATAGTTTGTTGTTTAAATAAGGCACAAAACCGACAGCGAGGTAAGTCGTTGTCAGGGCCTAGGCAAGGAATACAGTACAAATGAAAATCTTTAAGGTATTTGCTTTCCACAAGAAATACAATTATTGACTTTTACTGACATCGGTTTTGAGCAAGAAAAAGTTTCCCCAACAGGGTACTTGGCTTTAGTTGAAGATTTCGGTTCTGAAATTCGAAAACGAAAATTTCAGGAGTCGGCCGACCGGCACTTGCGAACTGCTTCTGCTTCGGGCACCGCATGGCAAGAAAGACTGATGTAATGGCGTCAGCTGCATGCTTTATACCCCTGACTACCTGACATTATGGAAGATGAGACAGCAACCGACGCAGGACCCAAGACTTTGATAATCAGGCTGACTGAGGGCTACTGCAAGCAGATAACCCAAATGTGATGACTGCAACAGTGAAACACGAAGAACATCATGGGGAACGATACAGATTCTAGAGTAAGTGTGTTAATGTCGTGAAGCAATACATTTTAGATTATACTGTAATAGAGAGTATAATTAGGAAGAGTAACAGTGATGTAAGGTGGAAAAAATGTGTGTAGTGTTATTGTAATATGTGCATATGTACAAAGAGAATTTAAAAATTCTGAATTATGTAGGGGTGAAAATGGAGATGGCATTAGTTGGGGATTTTAAAAGAAGGAAGTGATAAGATTATATCTGAACTAATGAAAAACTGACAGTTATATGTTCGGGATAAAATGCCTTGGACTTGAGTTCCATTTATATAATTTCTTTTATAGGTTCATAGGTTTTTACTAGGCTAACGACCACAAGGGCCTTTATAAGCCTAGCCATGCATCCTAAATTTCTGACATGTTTTGCTATCCTTGATAAGTGTAAGCTGTAAGCATGGGCCTGGGAAATGAACCATGTACAGGTTACCTGTAAACTTAAAGCAGAAATAGTAAAATGTACCCTACCACTTTAGTAATAAAAAAATTAACAATTTTCTGAATTTATAAATCTGTTTTTCTTACAATTCTGGCACCAAAGTAGTATAAAAACAACAAAAAGAATCTCCTCTCTTTTCAAGGAATTTTTCTAATTCTGCCTCAAAATTTTGCCCCTGCCTTCATAAAACTAGTGAGTTTGTATCAAAAGTGTGTGTGGGAAGCTAGGGAAATATGTCAAATACTGACACTGCAGTTACACCGACTTTTCATTCAGAAAGGCATATTAAAAGAAACCCCCTCAAGTCAATAAACTTGAAAAATAAACAAGTATACATGCTCTTAGTATGATTTTTTGTCTTGGGGGCTTGCCCCATTTTCTATGCAAAAAGGCTTAGTTCAATGGAAAACGTGTTCAGTGAAATTAATGATTTAAATAAAGAAGTAAAGACAACACAACACAATACAGTTATGAATTAACTAACCTGGACCCTCAATGTCTGGATTACTGCACTGAGCAATTAATATACATAGTGTACACAAATGTTTCCAGTACCTCTTCACATACTATTTATTCTAAATGAAGACTGGATGCAAGTTGATACAGAAAGTTTCACAAGAAAAAGACAGAGCAAACTGAGAAGTATGACTTGCAGAATTAGTGATCATATTTTGTATAAATATTTTAACAAATGTGAATAAGAAATAAAAACATGCAACAAATCTACTGACTAATGTAACACTTCTTGACCTTGGAATACAAAGCAAAGGGAAGGATACGATCTGTGCCAGGAAACAAAACACCACCTCTGATCATTTCTCCCATGATGCACTCAACTGACCAGATGTCGACTGAAAATGAAATGCAATGAAATTAACATGCAGACACAATTTTGTTCTAAGCATGCAAGCACACACACACACACACACACACACACACACACACACACACACACACACACACACACACACACACACACACGAAAAAAAATAAAGCACACAAAGCAACAATGGTTATGAATGAAACCAGCAAATAATTGTGAATGACAGACTGATATGGTGCAAACTTTGAATACACACCAGCAGAGCCTGTATGTCCCACCGCTAGATGCAGTCTAGGATATAGGAGCTGCAATCCATAAGTGAACATTTTTGTTTAAAACACACACCAGAATTTGTCTATATTAACTAAATAATATGAATTTATAAGCATAGTCATGACAAAACTAGTATCCTCTGTCACCTGGTTAAGCAAACCACTTCAAACAGCATAAGGATGCAGTCCCTTTCTGGAAAAAGGATTTTGTGGCAAACCATTTCTCCTGTAATGCACCCAACAGACCATAAATCCACTAAATGTTTGAAGCACAAAAGAAGGAAAAGCAAAGCAAGAGGTCAACAATTAAAAGATAAAAAGCATAAGACATGGCATCAGTATAACTGCAACAGTTTATAAGGAACAAGACATGACCAAAATGAAAGCAAAAGGATATTAAATTTAGGCAGTTTTACATCAAAATTATCCAGTTACTAACTCACTGATGACCTATCTGCATGGAGGATGGGGCAACTTACCACATTAGAAACACAGTTCATGACTTAAGTTATGGATGTTTATGCAAGCCATTTAAGGCAAACAAGGTCAGGGTAGATGTGGATGGGCCACACATGGCAACCCTCTCCTTTAACTGATTAACGCAGCCCATCATATGCTAATAATACCAACAGTAAACTATGGTGGGGGGATGCGAGAGTTTCACTGGGGTTCTGCTGTACCAAGACTACATATATTTAAGGGTATTTCATGGTTACTGTTACTCTAAGCCAGGAAGGGTACTGTGCAATTCCTCTAACACCACATGAACACTAGTCAGCAAAACTGCAGTGTCATTATGGATATTATGCAGTTGTACTCTCATTTGGTGGAGACAACAAATAGTATATCCAGAAAAATGTGATCACATAATCATTCTTGACTTTTATTATGCCTCTGTAACTTTAGGATAGGGGAAATAGTTCATCTGGGATGGGAGGATGGCAGAATGATTAAGGTGTTTACCTTGGAGACACAAGGTGCAGGGTTCGATTCTCACATGGGGTAATTGGCTAGACTTAAAATGGCCAACAAAGGCAATAAGCCTATTACTAATCTATGAACCTATGCAAATTAAAAAGAGCTATGTTCATGAAATCCTATAGATGAAAAGCTGTGCAGCTTTGGACTCCAAAGAGGTATGATCATATAAGCAAATATCTAAGACGCTTTAAATGTAATTTACAAAGCCAGATAGCCAAAGTTCACTACCAGTTCAAATTCAATCTCCCATTTCCTCAGTCCTGCCTCTTGCAAAGCCATAGCTAATAATGTTCTGATCCCCCTAACTAGAATATGTTTTACCCTTACTGTCCTATAAATGTCAAAAACTACTGACTGCGCAAGTAAAAATCTAAGTGTGCTCTTCTTGCTAGCCAAAATGCCCATCACTGTCATGTCCTAGAGAAACAGCATTGGCTCCCTAGAACTAAAGGGGCTACACCTCTAGGTACCCTAATGTTCAAAATCCTTCTCTAAGGCTACTGCCCACCCCTCAGAAGAAAAATCCAACTCTGAGAGCAAAACTACTCACTTAGAAGCAGCCCAGATGATAGCCTCATACTATCCCTGTCCAGATGATATCCTCATACCATCCCTGCCAAGATTCAAACAAATCAAAGGAGGAAAAAGGCTTTGCAGAATGGGCTCTGCTCTACAGAATATTCTTCCAAACAATGTTGAACTTAATACTACCCTGGAGGTTTTTAAGAAATCCCTGAAAGAATAATGTCAAATACTCATGCTTCTGAGATGCTGGCAAATGGCAGCCTCTAAAGTTTTTTTTTTTTTTTTTTTTTTTTTTTTTTAAAGGACTTGCACAGCTCCTCAGTGAAACATACAACTCATCAAGATGTGTAGTCAAGCTAATTGTACAAACTAGCATCTGTGTATTAAGTGCGCATCTACAGCAAGCCTTACTAAATATTAATACTAAAAAGAAGTTATATCTTACCATAACGTTCCATCATCTGTGTTATCGATCTTCACTAATCCTTGGCTGTGGGGGCTCATTTCCAAGCCTCGGAACCGACTTGGCCATCCACTTCAGCTCGCGCCCTCCAAAACTCCTGAGCCAGGCACCACCCATGATGCTCCTCCGAAACTACCTCAGTGACAGACAGATAATGTAATAAGAGATATACAAAATCTGAATCCATATAATGAAGCCAGACTTTTGGAAGATTCAGTACACTGAGAGTCTTGAGTATAGGGGAATAGGAGGGGGGAATGTATAGGATTAGAGAAGATTGACAACACAGATGGAACGTTATGGTAAGACAAAACTTCTTTATCAGATGTTGTCAATCTTCATGTAATCCTTGACTGTGGGACAGAGTCCTTAGCTACCTGAATCTTGGGAGGTGTCATGGAAGGATATTCTGGAGGACCATTGAACTGAAGGATGCACGTCCCCTAGAGACCAATTTGTAATAAGTGATAAAGGTATGAGCAGATGCCCAAGTAGCTGCTTCACAAATGTCATCTAAGGAAGCATGGGCATGAAAAACTGTGGAAGAAGCTACAGCTGTCATCGAATGGGCTTTTACAGAAAGTGGTGGTTGAAATCCCTTTGAAGTGTAAACAAAAGTAATGCAATCTCTAAGCCATTTAGCTAATGTAACCTTAGAAACTGGGTTACCTAGTGAAAGTGAGTAAAAACAAGTAGTCAGATTTCCTGATATCTTTTGTTCTGTGAAGGTAGAAACCTAATGGTCTATGGACATCTAATAAATGCAGGCAGTATTCTCCCTTATTGGAGAAAATTGGAAGAAACACTGGTAGGTGTAAGGTTTGACTGATGTTGGATTACCTTCGGTAAAAAGGAAGGATTAGTTCTGAGAAAAACCCTTTCTTTGTGAAATATTAGATAGGGGGTATGCAGGACAAGGCTTAAATTTCTTACACTCTTCTAGTCAAAGTAATTGCTATTAGAAATACCGTTTTCCAGGTCAAAAAATTTTAATTCACAGGTAGTCAAAGGTTCAAAAGGAGGTAACATGAGGCATTGAAGACCAAGGGTAAATACTATGGGGCACAGGGTTCTTTAAAAGGTACCCTTAGCATGAGTGTTCCTTTAAAAAGCTCTTACACAGTTTATAGGGCATTAGACCCATCAAAACCAATATGAAAGTTTGATATTGCAGCTAGGTGTAGTCTAATGGTGGTAAGCTAAAGAGCCAGACTGATAATGAAAAGCCAAAAATTCTAGAACCTTATCCACAGGAGCTGCATTAGGATCAAAATCCTTGTCAAGAAAACATCTCTCAATTTTTTCCCATTTATTGCTGTACAATTTTCTAGTTGAAGACTTGTGACGAGCTATAATGATTGTCAGACTGGTGATGTGAGAGAAGAAAGCCTGGCAATCATGGGAATTGGAGAAGCCACGCAGTGAGCTTGAGATGCTGGTGATTCAGATGAACCATTCCTACTGGGTGAGATCGTAGATCTGGAGCTGGGTCCAGCATCCAAGGTTTTCGAAGCAGATGAGGCCAAAGGAAGGGAAACCAACCTGGCATGACCAAAAACACTCTATTATGTTATTATGTTCTTCGACCTTTTGGCTTTCTTTAGAAACTGAGATATCAGAGGAGTTGGGAGGAAAGGCATACAGAACACCGGGGGCCAGTCATGAAGAACAGCGTCTCTGGGTGACTCCCATCGAGGGGAGATTAGGGCAAAGTATTTTATAATATCTGGTAGCCTGAAAGTTATGCGAGAAGGAATAAATGTAACTGGTTTCTCAGATCATTTAGCTATATGGGTAGAAGTGCAAGAAAAGGAAAGATACAGAAGAATAGATACAAGTATTAAGAGAGCAAATGAAAACGAATTAGACTGGGAAAATAGAGAAATTCATCAATTATGGCAAGATCATATAGATATGAGAATTTTCTATGAAAATTATTTAAGTTGGTGGATAAGTTTCAAATTAAAATATATAAAAAGGTGTGTTTTTTTAAATATCAAGGATTAAGGAGAAGGGAAGAAAAAAAGAAGTATAGGCAGCTAAGTCAGGAAGCATTGAAAAAGGCAGAATGAAAATGGAAAAAAGAAGACATGAAATGAATCTGGAGAGGATTAAGAGAATGTTATACAAGCAAATATATTTCTTACAAGAAAAAAATTGGTGGCTCCATATTTAAATAAGATTGTAAAATAAAATAAGTGACTAAGACAATTAAAGAATGATGAGAGAGTGTGATTACACAAGAAAAAAAAATATTTGAGGTAATAAAGTATATAGAAACATGGAAAAAGCTACAGGAATGGATCATATTGAGAATCACATATAATATGGAGGAGTGGGAAAAAGTATATTTTGTGGAGGTATTAAATGAGTACTTGGAAAAAGAAATATGTATTGGGATCTTGAAATTCATATGGAAGAAAGAAGAAAAAGAGGATATAAGAAACTGGAGACCAATAGTATTGAATAATACAGATTATAAGATAATTACAAAATGTATATGAAAATAATAGGAAAATGACTAGAAAATAAAGTAGATAAATTGCTTGAATATATGATTTTTGGTAAGAAAGGGAAAATGATTCAAGATTTATTATGGATAATGAGAGAGGTGATATTTTAAATAAGGTTGAAACTAAAGTTATGCTAGGAAATTTGAGTTAAGCATTTGACAGAATACAGTATGAATGTTTAAGGGATATATTAAAATAGTACAATGCAAGTAAGTAAAATAAAATGATATCGGTGTATGAAATTAATAATGTACGAGTAATCTTAAAATGGATGGTTAAGTGAAGAAATTAAAATTGAATCTTGGATAAGGCAGGGATGTCCAGCAAGTAGCATTTTATTTGCATTAGTTATCAGTGTGGTAGTTAATGAATTAGTGTGTTGAACATGGCAGGATACAAGATAAAAGGAAGAATACAACATTTTTCCTTATGCGATGGTAGTTTTAATTATTAAGAATAAAGAGTTGATGGAAGAGGGAATCTGACATTTAAATAGGTATCTAAAGGTGATTGGTTTATGTAAAAATAAAGACAAAAGTAAAGGGATAGGTTTAATGGGTAATGATAAGATGTATTTAGTTTAATGATGAAGTTATATTTGTTTTGGGAATGATATTTGGAACCAGTACAAATAGAGCAATAGTGGGGAAAAAACTGTAGAAAGCGGCCAGGTCGAAGAGTACAGTAATCCTCATTGCCCCCATTGTCCTCGACAAATTTGTTTTCCCTTCCTTTGGCCTCACCTGGTTCAGCCACCATGAAACCTACATCTGACTCCGTACCTCCGGTCTCACCCGACCGGCATGTCGCACCCTGATATACCAAACCTCAAGCTGACTGCTTGGCTTCTGCAGTCCTCTTAGTAGCCAGAAAATCTATGCTCTCATCACCTGTCAGATGTATACTTATATCTTCCCATAAACCCTTGACAAACAAAACATATTCCAGTAAATGGAAAAGATTTGCCCTTTGGGCTCAGCAACAGAATCTTGAGCCCCTTTTCAGCTCCTATCAATCACATTTTAGATTTCCTTACACACCTATTTGAAAACGGTGCTAGTTCTTCAACTGTTAAAGTACAACTAGCAGCAATTTCAAATTACAAGTTTTAATGGCGAATCCATAGCTTCTCACAAATCGAGCAAGGCCTTCTTAAAAGGTACCCTTCTTCTAAGGTCTCCCTTTAAAGACCCTACTCTTCCATAGGATTTAAATTTAATGCAGTCACATAACCTCCCTGTGAACCAGCAGCTACGTGTGACCTTTAAATATCTTGCATAGCAGACATTTTTCTTGGTTGCCATTTCTTCTGCAAGAAGAATTTCTGAGATCCAAGCATCGTCTTCTAAACCTCCATACTTGGTTTTCCACCAAGATAGAGTGACCTTACATATTAATCCATCCTTTCTTCGAAAGATGGTGTCAGAATCCAACATCAGTAGAGCTGTCAATCTACCAATGTTTTTTCCCAGGTTTACCAATGAAGGAAACCATGTCTTACGATTTACTTGGATGTTCATGGGCAATTGCGATTCTATTTGCATAGAATGGAAAAAAATCAAGAAAGCTGACCAACTGTTTATTTCTTTCTCTGAACCAACTTTGGGAAAACCATTTTCCAAAGTTACCCTGTCAAATTGTTTGACAAATTGCATTTCCTTTGTCTATGCTAAATTAGGCATTTCAGTTGCACATTCCTTGAAAACGCACTTCACTAGATCCATGACTACTTCCACAGTTTTCATTCAAGAATGTCCATGGATGATATTTGTGCAGCATCAACTTGGGCTACTCCCCATACCGTTTTCACTCATTACAAGTTGGATTTGGTCTCCAGGGGTAGGGCATCATTTGGTTCTGTGGTTCTCAGGAATATCCTTTCTGGAGTCCACCTTGGACACGGGTAGCTAGGGGAGCTATCCCACTTTTTGAGGATAGAATGAAGATTGACAACAACAGATAAGAAGTTATGTAGTTGCCATGTTCCATCTGTGTTGTCTATCTTCATTCTTCCTGAAACCCCCCACCCACCAACCCCTCCATTCTATAGCTTCTGGAGGAACAAATAATTAAATGGTCTGATATATATACATGTATGTGTGTGTGTATATGTATATATATATATATATATATATATATATATATATATATATATATATATACATATATATATATATATATATATATATATATATAATTTTTGGATATGGCCTTTTCCGTATTCCTCTTAATCTTACAATGCTAATGCAGCAGCAAACAAGATCTGAAGTAGTTTGGTAGTTACATTGTGGGTAAGGGAGAAGCTTGAGAGATTTGATGGTGGCAGGCTTTATCATTGGCCAAGTCGGATTTGACAGATTGGAACCGAACCCACTTGTCGCGGAAGAATGAAGATCGACAACACAGATGTAACATTATTGTAAGTACAAAGGCTGCTTTTTGCTGAGCTAAGTTGTATATGTAGAAAAATCTGAAGATGCAGAGAGAGATACAGGCAGGTGCAAAGCACTAGGGAGGATGAGAAGCACTAGAGTATGCAACAAACTTTGATACTGAGCTAACCTGAACAGGTGGTGAAAGTCCTATAGGTCTACTGACCTGTAATATACTGTTAAGTGTTTATAGCAGTATACATAAAGTGTATCTTTTTCTTCCATGTCTTCCTGTTCTCTTAACCATATCCACACCACCCCAGGGAATACCCTCAGTAAAACCATGACTGTAAATGTGCATAGGTATGTTTCTCCAGTTTGTATAAGTCTTTGAGTACCAATGTCTCATTTTTGCATTACTTTGCATATGAATATTTGAAACAGTTTGTGTTTATATCATTCTAGATAACTCCCGGAGTTCTTTTCAGCCACAGTATTTTACCATAATTACTTGCATAAAATTAGTTGTATCAGTTTGAGTTATTGTATGTAAGAATGGTTAAAACAATTTGTGTTAGGCTGTGTATACAAATGTTTGTCTTTTCATTATTTTTATGCTGTGTGCATTATTGTCTGAAAAATCTGGGTTTAAACTACTCTGGGTTAATCCCATATATGTTCATCATTCCCACTACTGCTGTGACCTGTAGGCTATATGGGTTGTTTCCCTGATCATGAAACAACCGGCCAGCTTTACAAAGCTCTGCTCCCCCCAACCTTTACTTTGATTGCTGATTGGCTAACCTTAAAGAGTAAAATAAGCAGAGTAAATATTTTTTTTTGTCAGTACTTTCTTGCTGCCTCAAGGAGTACCATCTCTCAGCCTTCACAGGAGCAGCAATTGGCTAAAAGCTTAGTTTCTGGCAGGTAAGTCCCCATTGGGGAACCCCTAAAAATTGTTGCCCTTTTAAGACAATATTTTTTATTTTTATTTTCTTACTAAAAGTGGTATTTTCCCTTAAAAAAAAGGTAGTTTATCTATGTGTGTCATTTATTTAATCAGAGACTGATTTTATGAAAATGTAATCTGCTTGTGTAAACTTTTATATTGGTGACTAAAAGATGTATTTTGGGATGGGCAGGGTTGTGCTTTTAGGGTATAGTGCTTATGTTCACTTTGTGCCAACCTTTTTCTGTTGGTGTATAACTTGGTAGGAGGAGTGCTAATAGGATATTTGAGTGCTGCTTTGATTTTACTTTGTGAAGGGGCTGGGACAAGAAGTGCAAGTGTAATTGTGCTGCTTATGTACACTAGATGACAACTTACCTTCCGAGTGACTCACTCCAGCTGTGTTTACTGCTTTTATTTATTTATTTTTAACATTTTTCACTGTATTGCCACCTTAGCAATTATAGCTATAGTTTTCAGCCTTCTTAGGTGTTCACGTGTAGATTTATACACGTGTTCATTAATGTAATAATGTTATATGTTTTTTACACACAAATCTGATGACGTATTTGGTATGAAAGTGATCTTAAAGTGTTTCAGTTTATAAGTATTAATATTTATTCTGATAGATGTTTAGTGGTAGATATTTTTGTTAGAGTTTCTTAATAAAGTTTGGATTAGTAGTTTAGCCTTAATAAGCTGTTCTTATGTTACATATTTTAATTTGTCTCTAGCTTTTCAGTTTGATTTCTAAGGTAGCACAGTCTCTGTTTATACTATGGTGTTAAGGGGGACGGGGGACTTGGTTAAAGGAATGAATTTAATGCTTTTATTCCTCTTGACACACCCTCCGTAACTACTCCCTTGCTGCAATGAACCTGTGAATGTTTTTGATGCTTTTCATTATACTCAACTAGGATTGCTTGTTTGTGTGTTTCAATAAAGGATATTCCATTTTTAACTCAACTATGGACTACCTACTATTTTTTATTTTACTTTGTAGTATGTATTTTACAGTTCGATTTTTTTTTTTTTTTGTATTAGTGAACGAAGTGGATAACATAATATGTTATGTGATCCTATCTCGCCTACATTCTGACTGATGGGTTCGGAGCCGATCCCTCGGCTCCGACTCGGCACGCTTATGCCAAAGAGCGAAGTCTCTTATTGGCTGAGCTTACTATATCCCAGGATGCACCACTACCAGTCCCCCAGATCTCGTTTGCCGCTAACCTGCGAAGACGTGGTCTCGAGCTGGCTGAGCTGAGTAGTTATTTTTAACTAACTTTCTGTCAGTTTTTGCTGTTTTTCTCTCAAAAAAGCTGTTTTAACAGCTATTCTTACCATTTGTTGTGTGATTGGTTGGATTGTTGTAGAATTTTGTTGTGTGATTGGGTTGAGTTTGACAGGCCCCTTCATCTAGGGCCTTCCTGGTTAATCAACCCTTCTATATCTACATATAGTAAACAGGCTTTAAATTCTTTGTAGCTGTTTGTTCTTACAGGGTTTTCAAAGTCCCCTGTCATTAGCGAGTGATAACTGTAAGCCTATACTTAGGGGTGTCTCCAGTAATTGTATTTTTTTCCAGTCAGATTACTGAAATTCTCCCCATAATGTCTCAGAATCCTAGGCCTTCGGGCTTTAAAAAATGTGTAAAATGTAGTTTCAAAATGTCCATCACGGACGATCACTCGCTCTGTGTGTATTGCTTAGGGGCAAAACATTTACAGGAATCATGTAGCGTATGTCACGCTTTTTCCTCAAGGGTCCTCCAGGAGAGGAAAAATAAATTAATTCTTAAGGGATTAATTAAACCTTCTTTTGAAGAAGCCTTGGCTTCCTCTCCTTCTCCGGCCAAAAAGAAAAGGGCGTCGGTTCCGACCAGTCCGTCGGATCCGACCGCTAAGAAACATAGGCAGGCCTCTCCTTCGGCTCCAAGGACTTCGGAGCCGAGGTCGGAACGGTCTGCCTCGATGCCACCAGTATCGACTCCTCTGGCTTCGGAGCCGATGGCTGGGGCATCGAGAGGCGGGTCACCTTCGTCGGCTCCACTGCTCTCGGAGCCGACAAGGGTCGCCCGCTCAGACACTTCCTCCTCGGCGCCGAAGTCCACCTCGGCACCGATGGAATCTGGTGTGCATTCCTCGGCGCCGATACTCATCGAGTCGCCTCGGAGCCGGTCCCCTAGCCCTTTGGGGCCGTTGGAGAGGCCGTCTCGAACCCGTTCTGTCGGTCTTCGAGGATGTCAGATTCTGATATAGACAGGGTGCTCCAAAGACTGTTCCAGTCCCCAGTCTTCCAAAAATTTGTTTCGGTTCCGACCCAGTTGGCTTCGGAACCGATGACCTTGGCCCACCCCATTGCCATTCCTCCTCCGACTGCTTCGGCTCCGTCGGAGCAGGTGCTGTTGGAGCCGGTGGAGATCTCAGGGTCGGCTCCGACCCTTACTCCAACCCGGGCCTTCGGGTCCGAGTTTGGTACGCGGACTTCTTCGGCTGGACCCGGGGGTGATGTTTCGGGACCTATGCTTTCGGTTCTGAGCCCCCCCCTCGGTGCTTCGGCTGCGGGACTTCCGTCGGCTATCACGGCTCCGGGGACCGGACACTCCCAGGATTCTGGGGATCCGGCTTTCAGAGCCATGAGGAGTGCCTTGGCCAAGTCCTCTTCGCCATCTCCCGGCTTTACCGGCACCTTCCCTAGGCGTGGAGACTGGGTCTTTGGCAGTTCCCCTGTCCGTAGTCAGCGGAGCCCCGGGGCCTGAGGTTACCCCCAGTGGGGGTTCCCCTCCTCCTGAGGGTTCTTCTGAGTTGTCTTCGGAGGAACCCCCAAGGAAGAGATCGTGCAAGAGGAAGCACGTGGACTCCCCCGAGTCTATTACTTCAGACACTGATCTGGATGATGCAGAGGGGTCCCGAAGTCGTCCTCGGATGATGTCTCATTTGCAGACATCTTAGAGATCCTCAAACAACGAGGCGGCTGGATATCCAAACCCCCCTCTGCTGACGAGTCAGTGCTCCTTAAGGCCTTTGGGGCTCAGCCCTCCGCCTCCTGGGTGTCTCCGCCCTTCGACGAGCTTCTGGATTTAGTTTGTCGAAGGGCGTGGGAACATCCAGATACCGTGGAACCAGTCCCTTCTCGTCCAAATAAATTTTTGTCTGCTCCCCCTGAGAAGGAGTTCCTCACTAAAGGCGTGGCTGTAGATGCCATGGTGGTGGCATCTGCTACACAACAGGACGTGGCAGAGGCTTCAACGTCCGTCCATCCTCCTAATAAGGAGTCTAGGAGTATGGACAGGTACGGAAGCGCACCCTGACTTCAGCGGCCTTTACGTTAAGGTCTCTGAATTATTTGGCACATTTTACCAGGCTTCAGAGGGATCTGGTCAAGGAGTTGTCAGATTCCTCTCGGGTAACCTACCTGAGCAGCTAGCCCAGTCGGTTAGCTCTCAGTTGGCTATCTTTACGTCAATTTCTAACTCGTCCATGAGGCTCATTTCCTATGCGGCCGAAGGCGGTAGAGCGGCAGGCACAGGCGTGGCTCACGGAGACAAGCCTGGCTCCGCTTGTGTCAGTTCATGGAGGCCTTCAAGTCTTCCTTCACGACGCTCCCTTTGATGGGTCCTCCTTGTTTGGACCCAAGGTTAAAGACACCCTTACCCGCTGTGAGCAAGAGGGAAAAACTTTATCTGCCGTAGGTGCCCGTTATTCCACTCCCTTCGGCCTTACCCCAAGGCTAAAGGAGGGGGAAAATGTGGTTCCAAATCTAAAGTTTTTCTCTCAACAGCAGGAAGATTCCCTTCCAGAGGCAGAGGACGGGTAAATTTTTCAGGGAGACGTCGTCCCAGAGGCGGCAGAGGGCCCCGCAATTCTGGAGACCGCGAGTCCTTTCGTGGCTCTTCAGCCTCCCACACGCCATGAGGGATTGTCCGGCTGTGCTGCTCGGAGCCAGTCGGGTGTCGTTTTGCCAAGCACCTAAAAGCCTGGGAGTCAATCACTCAGGACAGATGGGTGCTTCGGATCATTGCCGGAGGTTACACCATCCCATTCACATACTCGCCCCCACCGTCCAAAAGAATCCCGGACCCACCACCCAGTCAAAGGGAAATGGCAGCCGCAGAAGCTTTAAAGCTGCTAGAAAAAGGAGTCATCCAACCGGTCCCCACAGACCAGATCGGATCAGGAAATTACTCCAGGTTCTTTTTAGTGCCAAAAAAGACAGGGGACCTGAGACCAATATTGGATCTCAGCAGACTGAACCAGTCCGTCACGAAATCCAAATTCCGAATGGTCACGTTACAATATCCATTCTCCCACTGTTGGAGAAGGATGTTTGGATGTGCTCCATAGACCTCAAGGACGCCTATTATCACATACCGATACATCAGGCGTCCAGGAGGTATCTGCGCTTCAGCCTGGGAGTCAGTCATTACCAATTTTGCGCTCTGCCCTTTGGTCTCACCACAGCCCCCAGGGTGTTCACCAAGTGTTTGGCAGTAGTGACGGCTCACCTGAGAAGTCTTGGATTCCAAGTGTTTCCCTATCTGGACGACTGGCTCCTGACTGCCACCACCAGGCATCTACTAATGGACAACCTCAAAGCCACCATCTCCCTGGGTGTTACCCTGGGGATTACATTCAATTGGTCAAAGTCTGTCTTGCTGCCCTCTCAATGCATAAGGTTCATAGGAGCAGAGATAGACTCAAGATTGATGCGCGTCTTTCTTCCTGCCGAAAGGATCCAAACTTTACAGGGCCAAGTTCAAGCTCTAATCTCGAGATCCAAAGCCCCAGCCAGGATGGTTCAACAAGTGCTAGGCTCAATGTCTGCCACGGTTCTTTTAGTTCCTCTGGCAAGATTGCACATGAGGATTCTTCAGTGGCTATTGTCAACGCAATGGTCCTTTCAGGATCTTCCCCTCAATCATCACATCATGATTACGGAAATATGCAAAAGGGACCTTCGCTGGTGGCTTCAGACATCCAATTTGGATCAAGGAAACCCCTTTGTTCTTCCCTCTCCAGTGGTTACCCTGACGACAGATGCCTCCCAGATAGGGTGGGGGGGGCATTGTCTGGGCAGGCTAGTTCAGGGCTCCTGGCTTCCAGACGAAGCTCTTCTCCACATCAACGTGTTGGAGATGAGGGCTGTACTTCTATCCCTACAGGCCTTACACAGTTTCTTCCTCAGGGCATCATCGCCATCCACACAGACAACATGTCGGTGGTCTGGTATCTGAACAAACAAGGAGGGACCAGATCGCACCCCCTTTGCAGAGAGGCCATGAGAGTGTGGGAATGGGCTGTAGCTACCAACCGCTTCTTGGTAGCGACCCACATCCCGGAAGGTCAAATATATTGGCTGACAAATTAAGCAGGACAATTCTCTCTCCTCACGAGTGGTCTCTAAACCACACAGTAGCAGCTCAGGTTTTCAGGAGATGGGGATCGCCGTGCTGCGACCTATTTTCAACTCCACTAAACACCAAGTGCCAAAGGTTCTTCTCCTTGATCCCACATCAGGGGTACCAGCTATGGATGCTCTAGCACAACCTTGGCCAACAGGGCTACTTTATGCCTTTCCTCCAATTCCACTTCTCCCCAAAGTTATTCAAAAAGCTTCTCAATTGGGGTCGTCAATGATACTGATTGCCCCATACTGGCCTCGTCAGGTATGGTTTCCTTACCTGAAGAAGCATGCGGTGGACGATCCGTGGACTTTAGACCTAATTCCGGACTTGCTAATCCATCAGTTGGGACATCGGCATCAGTCCCTTCAATCTTTGAAATTGACAGCTTGGCTCCTCCACTTCCGACTTTAGTTAGAAAGCACACATTAGACCCGGAAGTTGTTCACATTTTATCTTCGGCCCACAAACCCACCACTAACAAATTGTACCTCAGTAAGTGGAAGAGGTTTGCTATCTGGGCTCAACTCAAGGGCTTAGACCCTATCTCTGCTCCTGTCCCAGAGGTTTTGAAATTCTTAACATCCCTGTTTAATCCAGGATCTTCTGTCTCAACTATTAAAGTCCAACTAGCGGCTATCTCTAAATTCCACGAATCCATGGATCCTCCTTTGATGAGCAACAGACTATGCAAAACTTTCATTAAAGGTGCGAGCCTATTAAGACCCCCAATTTTTCATCCTGCACCTCCGTGGGATCTTGATTTGGTGCTTCGCGCATTAACATCTTCCCCTTTCGAACCGGCTGCTACATGTGAGTTAAAATATCTGTCTTGGAAAACTGCCTTCTTAGTTGCAATTACTTCTGCAAGAAGGGTTTCAGAGCTTCAAGCCCTGTCTATTAAGCCACCGTACTTGATTTTCCACAAGGATAGAGTTTCACTTAGGCCAAATCCATCCTTTGTCCCAAAGGTCTGTTCTAGTTTCTGTCTCCAACAATCTCTGGAGCTACCAGTTTTCTTCCCAAAATTCTCCAATGAAGCAGAATACACTCTCCATAAATTGGATGTTCACAGGCAATTACGTTTCTATTTAGACAGGACTCAGCAACTTCGTAAGTCAGACCAGTTGTTTGTGTCCTTCTCAGATAATAAATTGGGCCAAACCATCACAAAAGCTACTATCTCCAAATGGATCAGAGATTGTATAACTCAGGCTTATTCTTCGAATAAGCAACTTACAACATCCATCAAAGCTCATTCTACCAGGGCTATGGCTACTTCTATAGCTTTTCATTCCAAGCTCGCTATATCGGAAATTTGTGCTGCGGCTACTTGGTCCAATCCGCACACTTTCATTTCCCACTACAAATTGGATGTGGCATCTAGAGGACGAGCTTCATTTGGTTCCACGGTACTCAGGAGTGTTTTCCAATGAGCCACCCAGGATTCAGGTGCTAGGGACGCTGTCCCATCAGTCAGAATGTAGGCGAGATAGGATCACATAACATCTTTTAGTTATGTACTCACCATAACTTCAGATGTTTGGGATCCATCTCGCCTACATTCCTAAAACCCACCCTCCTTCCCCCTGCCTTGGAGATCAGAAGAGATTGAACGGTTTTGAGTTCTACTGTTTATCTTGTTTCATCTGACGATGTTATATAAGCAAGGCGTGCATGTGTGCATGTATGCGGACAAACTAGATCTGGGGGACTGGTAGTGGTGCATCCTGGGATATAGTAAGCTCAGCCAATAAGAGACTTCGCTCTTTGGCATAAGCGTGCCGAGTCGGAGCCGAGGGATCGGCTCCGAACCCATCAGTCAGAATGTAGGCGAGATGGATCCCAAACATCTGAAGTTATGGTGAGTACATAACTAAAAGTTAAGGAGTGAATTTCACACCCTCCACACTGCAAAGTTTCTTCTTTGTTTTTTACCCAGTGTAGGTTGCATGGAGACTTTGAGAGATACCATGGATTTTTCTTTTTATGTATAATATATACACGTGTGTGTGTGTATATACGTGTGTGTGTGTGTATGTGTATATATATATATATATATATATATATATATATATATATATATATATATGTGTGTGTGTGTATATATATATATATATATATATATATGTATATATAATCACATAAAAGAAAGAAACAAATTACCACAAGGACAAAAGTTGACACAGTAGTTACTGAATAAGTCTAAAAACAGCAAAACTATATGACAAAGCACAGCAAAAAAAGCAGGCAAACACGTTCTAAAAAGTCATAACAATTTTTAATAAAATAATAAAAGGGGAGTGCTTTCACAATTAAAATTGCTTCATCAGACCTTACAGCAAATACATATCACTTCCTTTTTTAGTGTTATATATTCAAACAGACCAATCAAAAGATATTAGATCATTTAAAAAGGCAAAATCATTAATTGTATGGCATGTTGTTGTGACTTTTTAGAACGTGTTTGCCTGCTTCTTCTGCTGTGCTTTGCCACATATTTTTGCTGTTTTTGGACTTATTCGATAATTACTGTGGCAACTTTTGTCCTTGTGGTAATTTTTTCCTTTCTTTTCTGTGATTACTCATATTTACCACAAAGGGAGCATGGCAGAAAGCTTTAATAATGGAGCAGTGAACGGAAGTCTAATGTATCAGGCAGGGACTTTCAGAGGTTCCTTGAATCAAATTCTACATATGAAAGATAATGTATTGCTTGTGGAAGCTAATGCTCGAAAACCTAATAATGAGCCACTTGAAAAGGAGTGAGGTCTGTAAGCTACGTGAAGTTACATGGACATTCGAGGATAACTTATATAAGCTGAAAAGGCTGCAAATTCAACGGCTGCACTTAGAGGCATGTTGTACTCTCAAAATCTTTCCTCGAGGACTCTCAGTACTAACCATGCCTACATATGGTGAGTCGCAGCCTGATCTGCTAGCCAGGTGGCAGCAGATCAATTTAGAAACTAGCTTTGCATATATGCGACTATTAACTGAATATTTTTTGCCAGTTAACAATTAACAAGGGATATAGAGAATAATTATATTGCTGTTCAAGACTTACTGGGTATGGACAGAACTGATTTACATTTAAATGACTCCATTGAGAATGTTAAGATATACAAACTTAAACTGATGCAACAGAAGAGGAATAAAATTGAACGTGACACTGGTGATTTTGAAAGGGGGCATGTATTTACCTGGCCGAAAAGGCGTGGTATTCACTCTACTACATCTGGAAATCAGCATAATGTCATACAGAACACAGCTCCGAATGGAGAGTCTAACTAGATGGGAGGGACTAATGCACAGACTGCTTCTACTACTCCATTGGTTAATACGGTTTTGTCCCCCTCCAATCAGAATAATATTTCCGTATACGAGACTCCTATAACAGAGGGCTCTCCGCTACAGAATCCTCCAATACGGACAGGGGATATGTCCGCACAGGGTTCAGTGAACTCTAATGTGAACAGTGACTTAGTGGTAAGACCGAAGACAATGGCCATGACTGTTCAGCCGTGTTTTTTTTTTATTCTGTTACCGATCAGGGTGAAGTGCAAACAATCCACAGGATCACCGGACAATCAAGGGAAAATTAAATGGAAGCCGGAGGGTCGAGGAAACGGCAACACGTTAAAGAAGATGTGGACATCAGCAGAAATGACTTAGTATGGAACATTTCATGTAGGTATCTTACCTGTTTTGAATGTGATGTGCTTAATGAGGGATTATCCTTTAACCCTGCTACATTGGCAAATGTGGTAGACACTTTGATTGACTTTAAACTAACACACAGGAATTTTCAGTTAAAACTGATCAGTGGCAAACAGAAAGCTGATAATACTGAGTGCATTTTGAGGGATACTGTTTAGAAAACCGAGCATGTTTAATCCGTAATTTAATTCTATATTAGATACATTTTATAAAGTATGTGAATTAGAGTTTTATGAGTATTTTGATCAAACTGGGCACAAACACAATGAGAGGAAGTTTGAAAATCTCACAGCTGATGAGAAATCAGCTTTGAGAACACTTGAGACTGACACTACCATAGTTATAAGGCCAAGCAGATAAAGGAGGCCTGATAGTAATCTTGGACAGGGATTTTTATTTTGAATCTATGTCTGAGATGTTGCAGGATAATTTTGTGTATAATTAGATCCATCTATCAGATATTGACGGTATTAATGAAAGAGTTGTGAATATTTTGATGCAACATGTTATGAATGTTATGTTGACTAAAGGGTTATTTAGTTATTTTTGTAGTTGAGAAACCTTTGATTCCAACTATGCAAGGACTCCCTGAAGTCCATAAGAGTCTGCAGAAACCCCCTTTTTGACCCATCGTGGCGGGTGGGGGATGGCTAACTGAGCCATTATCTATCTATGTGGAGAAGCAATTAAAACCAGTATTAGATCAATATGAATATATGTTACAGGATACCAAACAAATGTTACAGGTTTTTTATTGTTTTATTGATGGGAGATGGCAAAGATGTGAATGATTCCTTAATGGCAACCTATGATGTGACTTCACTATTTACAGTGATTCCTAACATGCAAGGCATAATGATGGTCAGAAATTTTCTTAAGCGTAGTAGTTCCTACTCTGAAATGCATATGTTTGATATGTGATTTGCTTGATATAATTTTACACAATGATGTTTCTTTTCAATGGCAAGTATTATCAGCAAATGTTAGGTGTAGCTATGGGCACACCATGTACCAATAGCTATGCCAGCATGGTGATGGAGTGAGAATCTCAAAATATGCTCACACATCCACTAGCCTGTGAACATCTGATGTTAAGTTGTCAATCTCGCCTTCATTCTTGCTGGATGGGGTTCGGAGCCGATCCTCGGCTCCGACTCTGCACTTGCTAAGCTCGAGAGCTAATTTTACCAGCTCGAGGCAACCCTATATCCCATGATGCAAGGCGGAGATTACTCAGATCTCGTTTGCCGCTTCGCTAACGAGGTGCCTTCTTTTACCAGCTCTTGGTAAGTGAACTTTTTAGAGACTTTTCGTCTACCCCCCTTTAACTTTATATATATATATATATATATTGTATTTTTGTTAATTATCGACTCACTTTAGCCCTATTCCCATCAGTGTTCCCTTCTTTTTGAGTAAATATTCCCTTGTCCCTAGTCAGGCCTTAGGCCTTCCCCTCCCTAAATTTTTTCCGGTCAGGGATTGTTTGTGTGTGACTGTGTGTTTTCCCTGGTTAATTTAATTTAATTTGTTGGACTGAGTGTTTTTGTGTGTGATTGTGTTACTGGTGTTCATCGACACAGTTATGTCGAAGGACACTAAGGTCTCAGGCTTCAAGAAGTGTGACTCGTGCTGTCAGAAGATGTCTCTGACAGACGGTCACATTTCTTGTGTTTATTGCCTGGGACCTTCGCACCTGCAGGACTCTTGTACTATCTGTCATGCTTTCAGCCCAAGAGTCCTGCAGGAACGAAAAAATAAGCTCATATTAAGGGGCTTATTAAAGCCCGAGAGCTCCCCGACTAAGTCGGTGCCGGGGAAGCCCTCGAAACCTGTTAAGCCTTCGGCTCAGGCTTCCAAGCCGTCGGCTTCAGGTCCTTCCTCACCAGGCTCGAGATCGGCTCCGGCCGGAGCCGATCTTTCCATACCAGTCTCAGTATCGGCTCCATCCGGCGCCGATACTACCAAATCCAGACACTCAGTGTCTGCTCCGGCTGGAGCCGACGTATCTTCGGCTCCGATGGCTCCATTGATCTCAAAAAAGAGATCTCGATCCCCTTCAGTGGAATCTATACATTCGGCTCCGAGATCATCCTTGCTCTCGGAGCGGAGCCATCGGAGCCGATCTTCTCAGTCATCCAGGCTATCTGATCACGACCTTGAGAGAGTGGTGAGGAGACTATTAAAGTCTCAGGCATTGGCCCAAATACTCCATAGCCCATCTCAACAGACGGTAGCTAGATCACATCCACCGAACATTCCTCCTTCGACTCTCTTACAGAGCTCGGAGCCGGAGCTTCTCGGAACCGGTACCGTTGTGACTTCGGAGCCGATACCACCCCTTTCGGCTCCGTCGTCCTTGGCTCCGATTTCCTCCTTGAGACCTTCATTGGAGGGATCCGGGCGTCTAGTCTCTCTTGTCGGCTCCGAGGGGGCGAGTGGCATCGGACCCTTGTCTGACCCCGTTCTCCCTCTCGGAGCTTCGGCGTTGGTGAGCTCGGCCCCGACATCTGCCTCTGAGCCTTCCCTCTCGGAGAGGCCTGGGGTTCCTATCTCTTCGGAGCGGGAGCTTTCTGGTCTCTCTGACGGGGGAGCCTTCGAGGTGATGGAGTGTACTAGCCCCTGGGCTTAGTCAACGGACAGTTCCATCAGCTCCTCCCACTACAGTGCCTGCTGACGTCTCTTCCCACTCTCTTGCTCCCGGACCCAGAGATCCAACTCCTCAGGTTTCCCCATTGGGAATATCTTCCTCTTCCGAGACTTCTCCTGATCCGTCAGGAGAACCCCCGCGTAAGAAGACATGTAAGAGGAAACATTTAGACTCCCCTGAGTCTACTACATCAGATACTGACTTGGATGAGTCAGAGGGATCCCCAAGGTCCTCCTCTGAGGATGTCTCATTTTCAGACATCCTTGAAATCCTTAAACAGAGGGGGAACTGGCCCTCCCTTAATCCCTCCGAGGACGAGTCAGTATACCTGGAGGCGTTCGGATCTCGACCCTCCACCTCCTGGGTGTCTCCGCCTTTCGACCCTCTCATGGAGGTAGTGGCTCGGAAGGCGTGGATGGCTCCAGATTCGGTGGAACCTATCCCTAGGAGACCTTCAAAATTTATTACTGCCCCACAAGATAGACAATATTTAACAAAGGGTGTCCCAGTTGATGCCATGGTGGTGGCTGCTGCCACCAAGAAGGAATTGGCTGATCCTTCAGTACCTGTCCATCCTCCTAATAAAGACTCTAGGACTATGGACAGGTACGGTAAGCGGATTTTTTCTTCAGCGACTTTTGCCATGAGATCGCTGAACTACTTATGCCACTTCACCCGCCTTCAAAGAGATGTTCTTAAAGAGTTGGGAGAAGTTTTACAGGATCCGTCAGCTGCTGGGTCTCAGGATAAGATTAGCTCACAGCTAGGAATCCTTAACTCCATTGCTAACTCCTCCATGCGGCTCATTTCTTATGCAGCCGATGGAGCGAGTAGGGCCGCAGGCACAGGAGTGGCTTTAAAGCGTCAGTCCTGGATGCGGCTTTGTAATTTTGCAGACCCCTTCAAGGCGTCTTTCACAAATTCCCCCTTTGATGGCTCGACCTTGTTCGGTCCTCAAGTGAAAGACACTTTGACTAGATGCGAACAAGATGGCAAGACTCTTTCTGCCGTAGGAGTCCGTTTCTCCACCCCTTCTAGACCTTACCCCAAAGGACAGAAAGGAGGGAAAATGTGGTTCCGCAAATCTCAAGGAGTCACGCCTGACGCACGAAGTCAGTTTACCCCCAGAGGCAGAGGGGGTAACAATAATAGACGCCGCCCTAGGGGCAGAGGTGGTCCGCAGAATCAGGGTAGCAGAGAGCCTCTTTCTGACAAACCCTTCCAGCATCCCTGAGATGTTGCCCGATTGTCCGCCTTCGGAGGCAGTCGGGGGAAAACTGTCGCTGTACCCAATAGCCTGGCTTTCCCTTTCTCAAGACAAATGGGTACAGTCAATTATATCCGAGGGTTACAAAATTCCCTTTATTCAAACCCCAATTCAACAAAAGGGAACCCTTCCAGATGTTCCACCCGGTCTAAGGGAATTAGCAGCACTAGAAATATCAAAACTGCTAGTAAAAAGAGCCATCCAGCCAGTCCCAGCGGACCAAATAGGATCCGGAATCTACTCGAGGTTCTTTTTAGTTCCAAAAAAGACAGGAGACTGGAGACCAATATTAGATCTCAGCAAACTCAACAGGTTTGTAAAGAAATCAAGATTCCGGATGGTCACGCTTCAGTCCATTCTGCCCTTTCTGGGCAAGGACAATTGGATGTGCTCGATAGATCTTCAGGATGCGTACTATCACATAAAAATTCACAGACGCTCCAGAAGACTTCTCCGCTTCCGGCTGGGGACCAGTCACTTCCAATTCAGAGCCCTGCCCTTTGGACTCACTACAGCCCCCAGAGTGTTCACCAAATGCATGGCAGTGGTTACGGCTCACCTGAGATGTCAAGGATTCCAGGTGTTTCCATATCTAGATGACTGGCTCCTCACTGCCACCACCAGGCATCAGCTTCTCCAAGCCAGAAATTACACCATTCACACTTGCAGAGGGCTAGGAATTTCTATAAATTTCGAAAAATCTGCCTTGTCGCCTTGTCAATATATTACTTTTATAGGCGCAAGATTGGACACCGTACAACTTTCAGCAAGGTTGACAGACCAAAGGATCTTGGACATTCAAAGACACGTCCAAGTGATTCTATTCAGCAACAAAATTCAGGCCAGATTTGCTTTGAAAGTACTGGGTCTTATGGCAGCTGCCATAACACTTCTTCCCCTCGCCCGCTTTTACATGCGGCTTCTACAATGGATGCTATTCACCCAATGGTCCTTTCAACAACTTCCCATGCGTCACGAGATCATAGTAACTCCAACTTGCAAAAGACATCTGACTTGGTGGATATCGTCCCCTCAAATCCATCAAGGCAGACCATTTGTTCCTCTTGCCCCGGTTGCCACGGTTACATTGGACGCCTCCCTGATCGGGTGGGGGGGGGGGCATTATCAGGGCAAAATGGTCCATGGCACTTGGCAACCTTTCGAGTACCATCTGCACATAAATGTTCTGGAGATGAGAGCAGTGCTTTTAATGTTGCAAGCCCTCAACGACTCTCTTCCCCTGGGAACTATTACAGTCCTAACGGACAATATGTCCGTAGTGTGGTATATAAACAAACAGGGCGGAACCAAGTCCTATCCACTGTGTTGAGAGGCTCAGACTTTGGCAATGGGCAATCTCCTCTCACCGGTTTCTGATAGCAACGCACATCCCCGGGAAATCCAACATCATAGCGGACAGATTGAGCAGAGCTATTCTCATGCCTCACGAGTGGTCTCTCAAACAGTCAGTGACTGAAGAGATTTTTCAGAAGTGGGGCCTTCCTTGCTGCGACCCTTTCGCTACACCTCCAAACAGCAAATGCCCAGACTTCTTCTCTCTCTTCCCCCTTCCAGGCCATCCCCCCAGAGACGCTCTAACCCAAGATTGGCCCCGGGGACTTCCTTATGCCTTTCCACCTTTTCCTCTGATACCTCAGCTAATTCAGAAAGCAACCGCCTTGAGAGCCAAGTTGATTCTCATTGCCCCTTATTGGCCTCGACAGATATGGTTTCCGTTCCTACATCATTACCTCTTGGTACAGCCATGGCATCTGGACCCGGTTCCAGATCTTCTGACCCACCAGTCGGGTCAACTGCACCAATCCATACCTTCTCTCAACCTCACTGCTTGGTTGCTCCACTTCCATCCTTAGCCAGGCTTCCTATGATTTCTAATCCTGTACGGGATATCATAGTAGCTTCCCTAAAATCTTCTACCAGAAAGATTTACACTAGTAAATGGCGACGTTTCTCTTTCTGGGCAAAAGCTAGGAACATAGACTCCTATACTGCTCCAATTCATTCGGTATTGGACTTCCTAGCTGACATTTTTCATTCAGGATCCTCTTCTTCCACAGTGAAAGTTCAGCTGGCAGCCATTTCAAATTTTCATATAGGCTTTTTGGACCACAACATTTTGTCACATAAACTTTGCAAGGCATTCCTTCGAGGTATCTTTTTATTGAAACCTCCGATTAGAGACCCCCCCACCACAGTGGGATCTAAATTTAATTTTAACATCCTTGATTCTTCCCCCGTTCGAACCTGCAGCTGCCTGTTCTTTGAAATTGCTTTCTTGGAAGACACTTTTTCCTAGTTGCCATTACATCTGCCAGAAGAGTATCTAAGCTTCATGCTCTCTGTGTTCGCCCTCCCTATCTAATATTCCACAAAGACAGGGTATCCCTAAGAACTAATCCGTCTTTCTTACCAAAGGTGGCATCACAAACTAACCTAAATCAATCCATTGATCTTCCAGTATTTTTTCCGAATTATTCTGATAGAGCTGAACAAAAGTTACATTATCTCGATGTTCAACGCCAGCTCAGATATTATCTGGATAAGACAAAAATTTTTAGGAAATCTGATCAACTATTTCTATCCTATGCAGAGAACAGAAAAGGCCTTCCAGTTTCTAAGGTAACTTTATCTAGGTGGCTGTCTTCTGTGATCACTTACATTTATCAGCTCAGAGGCAAAGAGTTGGTTTCTAACCCAAAAGCCCATTCTACCAGAGCTCTAGCTACATCTACAGCTTTTCAAGCTAGACTTCCAATAGACACTATTTGTGCAGCAGCCACATGGGCCTCTCCTCATACCTTTGTTTCACATTACAAATTAGATTTGGTCTCCAGAGACAGAGCAAATTTTGGTTCCACCGTTCTCAAGAGTCTGTTCCATTGAGCCACCCAGGATAGAGGTGCTAGGACGGTCCCATCCAGCAAGAATGAAGGCGAGATTGACAACTTAACATTTAGAAGTTATGTACCTACCATATCGTTCCATGTTAGTTGTCTTCTCGCCTTCTTTCTTGCGTCCCGCCCTCCATCCCCCTAGCCTGGTCAGACCGGGAAGATTATACATCTTCTATTAAGAGGTTATTACCTTTTTTCTAGCTGTTCAACTCCTAGTGTCACTAGATTATGTTGATCCTTTCTAGAGGGTTATGATGTTATTTAGTATCCTTATTTTCTTCCTCCTCTTAAGTTGGAAGAAAATACTGCTATTTCTTTAGCTACCAAACGAGATCTGAGTAATCTCCGCCTTGCATCATGGGATATAGGGTTGCCTCGAGCTGGTAAAATTAGCTCTCGAACTTAGCAAGTGCCGAGTCGGAGCCGAGGATCGGCTCCGAACCCCATCCAGCAAGAAAGAAGGCGAGAGAAGACAACTAACATGGAACGTTATGGTAGGTACATAACTTCTAATTATTTTATATAAAGTTTGTCAATGGCCTTTTTATTTTTTGGGCAGGTGATGAACAAAAACTACTTGAGTTAACCATATGAACCATAGCAATGATTTTCAAAGGTTCACAGGAAAATACTCAACTGATACAATTGAATTCTTAGATATTCGGATTAGCATTGATGACGAAGTCCTTTTTCACACAGATAGATACACGAAGGATTGTCATCGTGCATCGTATCTTCATAGAACCAGTATGCATCCTGGTCATATATTTAATAATATCTTGAAAGGTCAGGCAATGCGTTGTTCTAGGTTAACTGACGGGGAGAATAGATGGAATGAAGAGTTTGCTAAAATGAGCAATGATTTCATCAGTAGAAGATATTATGAACATGAAATTCATAAAACAGCAGTTAATGTCAAAGCCATGAGATGTGATAGAGCCAGACCATATTTTTAAAAACCTAAGATGCAAAACAATCCTTATAGGAAGCCAGAGAATTAAGCCTCTTTCACATTTGTGTATACCAGGGACAATGAGGCAATAAGAGGTATTTTACAAAGGAACTAGAAAATACTCCAAATGGATACTCAGCTCAGATTGTTGGAGAAAGACCACATGTGGTACATAAAAACACAAAAAGGTAACATCAAATTCTGAGGTGCAACTCTCAGGGCAAGGGACCACTAGATGTGGTCACTGTAATTTTTGTTGTTATATATATGAAGGGACCAACTTTAAGCACCCTGATATAGGTAGTGAACTCAATTTTTATAGTAATGTGATTTGTAATAGTAAAAATCTTGTATATCTAGCCCAATGTATGCACTGTAATTCATTTTATGTTGGAAAAACCAACAGACGCTTGCAAGAGCATATTAGAGAACATGTTTATTGTTTTAGGAAAGGGCGTACATACAGTGCGATAGCAAAACATAGCTTGGAATCAGGGAATATGCACCAGTTTAAGTTTAATGTACTGGAACTGGTACCTGAGAGTAATAGACTGGGTGACATTTCCAGTACAACTGAAAATAAGGAACTAAAATGAATTATTAAACTTCGATCCCATTTGGGTAAGGGGCTTAATGACCACATAGCCATTACTGCTAGATTAGCTCAAGAAATAATGAGGTAGGATGTGTTTTTGACATGTCATATAACTAATGATTTTGTCTCTTTAAATCTAATGTTTTTTGATTGGTCTTTTTGAATGTATAACACCGAAAAAGGAAGTGATATGCATTTTCTGTAGAGTGTGATGAAGCAATTTTAATTGTGAAAGCGCTCAACTTTTATTTTATTAATAGCTGTTGTGACTTTAGAATGTGTTTGCCTGCTTTTTCTGCTGTGCTTTGCCACCAGGGTTGCCAGACGTCCCTATTTGGGCGGGACTGTCCTGAGATCAGCAGCCTGATCCCGAGTCCCGCCCTGCCGGTTTAAATCCCGGCCAGCCTCCGCCTTGGTTTTTTTTTTTTTTTTTTTTTTGATTGGCCTGTATGCCAGGTATACGGACCAATCAAAAATCGCTAAACACGGAGCTTCTTGTGTTCCGCATTAAACAAAAGTAGCTCCGTGTGTAGCGATTTTTGATTGGCCCGTATGCCGGTATACGGGCTAATCAAAAATCGCTAAACACGGAGCTACTTCTGTTGAATGCAGAACTGTAATGTTCTGCATTAAACACGAGAAGCTCCATGTTTAGTGCAGATCTTTAATGTGGAACTCTGTTCTGCATTAAAGACCTTTTTTTTTTTTTTTCGTCCCTACCTGACTGATAAGAAATCTGGCAACCCTGTTTGCCACATATATTTTTACACACACACACACACACACACACACACACACACACACACACACACACACACACACACACACACACACACAGAGTGGATATAAAATGTTTACACACCCCCTGTTAAAATACCAGGTTCTTGTGATATAAAAAAAAAATGAACTTTTCCCACCTTTAATGTGACCTATGACCTGTACAATTTAATTGAAAAACAAATCTATTAGGGGAAAAAATAAAAAACATTCAATAAGCTGGTTGCATAAGTGTGTGCACATCCTTAAACTAATACTTTGTTGAAGCACCTTTTGATTTAATTACAGCATTCAGTTTTCTTGGGTAGGAGTCTTATCAGCATAGCGCATCTTGACTTGACAATATTTGCCCACTCTTCCTTGCAAAAGCACCCCAGATCTGTCAGATTGCTAGGGCATCTTTTGTGCACAGCCCTCTTCAGGTCACTCCACAGATTTTCTGTTGGATTTAGGTCTGGGCTCTGGCTGGGCCATTCCAAAACTTTAAATGTGAAGTTCAATTTCACCGTTCATTCTTACAGATGGGTTCGGCCTACTACAAAGCTCAAGGTCTTCAGACAGCTCTAGGCCCATGATGCACCTTGAGTTACCCCAGATCTAGTTTGCCACTGCAATAGATAGGTTTCCTTGCACAGCTCAGGCCAGTATAATTTTTTTTTCTTCTAAAATCAAGCTAAATTATTTCTTATAGTATTTAGAAATAGTTGTCATAGTCATTAATAGTTATAACTTTTATAACTTATTGGTAGCTATATCTCTTCTCTGTTTGGCCTTCATTTTTTTCTTATAGGCCTTTAATAGTCCCTTTCCCTTTGGTGTGTCTTTATAATATTATATAGCTTTGTAGTTTAAATAAGTAGTTAGTGTCTGAGTGTTTTTGAATATTGATGGTTAATTCACAGAATATTCTTGTTCAGCCCATTTGTTGTTTAGGGCTTATTTCACTAGTTTAGCTTTGCTAGTTTAACTCTACTAATTTTGTGGGTGTGTCTAGTCTCTTTAAAAGAACAGTAGATTTTTTTTCTTGATGCTGTATATTTGATGATGGCTGACCAGGAGAAAGACAATCATCCTAAGTCAGGCGTTAAAAAGTGTCCAAAATGTGGACAAAAGATGTCTGTGACAGATAGTCATGTTAATTGTGTATATTGTCTTGGAGCCTTGCACTTGCAAGAAAGCTGCTCCATTTGCCATTCTTTTTCCTCCAGAGTTCTTCTAGAGAAAAAGAAAAGTCATAGACAGAGGATTTCTGAAGTTTTTTTTCAGGAAGCTTTGAGTGACCAGGATAGGTCTAGCAAGTCTTCAAACTCTTCTTCTGAAGTAAAAAAAAATCAAACCTTTGACGTCAGTTCCACAGCCCCCGGAGCAGAGCATCCTATCTTTTCGGAGCCGGTCCCCAGTCCTGCAACTGGTGTCCGAAGTATTAAAGTCACCGGTTCTTCAGTCAGTGCCTCCATCCATTCATTCATCTCAGTCCTCGAGCAGCCTGTCCGATTTGGATGTGGATCGCGTGGTGCAGAAATTGCTACAGACACTGGTGTTTGCTAAATTTTTATCGGCTCCGACCCAAGTGGCTTTGGAGCCGAAGACTGTAATGCCATCGACTTCCTTTCCTCCTCCGAGCCATACCGGTCCTTTGGAGCCAGAGGAGTCGGACCTGATGATTGTTGAACCTTCGGAGCCAACGCCTGTTCCAGTGCCATCGGTTCCATTTACTCTGACTTCCTTGGTGCCTATCGAGGAGTCTAGGAGCCAACACTCTCCTGTCAGATCCGGGAAGATAGTTGGACTGACTTGTTGGTTCTGACCCTGCCTCTCGGGGCCTCGGCTCGGATGAGTTTGGCTCCTACATCCGGTTCTTAGCCCACTGTTCTGGTGCCGAGGGGATCAGTGGTTTCTTCAGATCCAACAGTCCCTTCTCATCGGAGCAGAGGTGCCTTTGAAGCCATGAGGAGAGTGATGTCTCCAAAGACATCTACAACTTCAGGTCCAACTACCTCCGCCTTAAAAGCACCTGTGTCCACTTCTGCCTCACAGAGCCTGTTAAAGTGTAGAGACCCTGAGCCTCAGGAAACCCCACTGGGTGGCCTTTGCTCTTCCGAGACTTCACCAGAAGTTCCCACTGATGAGGTTCCCAGGAAGAGAATTTGCAAGAAGAAGCACCTAGACTCCGCACAGGAGTCTCTCACATCTGACACCGACTTAGATGAATCAGAAGGGTCCCCACAGTCCCCCTCTAAAGATATCTCATTTGCTTAGATATTAGAAATCCTTAGGCAGAGGGGCGGCTGGAAGTCTACCAACCCTACTGAAGATGAGTCTGTTCTCCTGAAGGCTTTTGGGTCTCAACCCTCCACCTCTTGGGTGTCCCCAATCTTCAATGAGCTCATGGAGTTGGTCTCACGAAGGGCGTGGGAGTCTCCGGATACCATGGAGCCTGTCCCTAGGAGGCTTAATAAATTTATTTCTGTCCCTCAGGATAAGATTTTCCGCACCAAGAGTGTGTTAGTTGATGCCATGGTGGTGGCGGCAGCCACCAAAAAGATGTCAGAAACTTCTTCCTCTATCCATCCTCCTAACAGAGACTCTAGGGTCATGGATAGATACGGGAAGCGCACATACAGTTCAGCGACTTTTGCTATGCGTTCACTGAACTATCTCACAAACTTTACGAGACTACAAAGAGATCTCCTAAAAGAGCTTGAGATACTCTTCAGGGTACAGTAGCTGCAGGAGTTTCAAAGTCACCTCCCAGCTTGCTACCCTCAATTCCATAGTGAACTCGTCCATGCGTCTCATTTCATATGCAGCTGATGGAACGAGTAGGGCAGCAGGTACAGGAATTGCTCTCAGGAGACTCCTGGATGTGCTTGTGTTCCTTCGTGGAGCCCTTTAAGTCATCCTTTGATAACATCCCTTTTGTTTGGTCATCCCTTTTCGGGCCCAAAGTTAAGGAAACTTTGGCCAGGTGTGAGCAGGAAGGAAAGACTCTGCCTTCTGAGTCCGTTTTTCCACCCCTACCAGACCCTACCCCAAGGGTCAAAAGGGAAGGAAAGATGTGGTTCGAAAAGCCCAAGGAAGTCTTTCTGGACACACGTGGTGAACCCCCCCACCGGGGCAGAGGAAGGGGCAGTAATGGAAGATGCCGCCCTTGTGGCAGAGGAGATCCGCAAAACCAGGGCGACAGAATCCATTTCCTGGGAAGTCCTACCAGTGCTCTTGAAATGAGGCCCACTTGCCTGCTCTGGAGGCAGTCTGGGGTCACTTATCTTTGTATCCAGACACCTGGCTCAAAATAAATGACAACTGGGTACAAAGTATAGGTTCCAGAGGATATTTCATTCCTTTAGCCACTCCCCCTCCATTGACAACAAAAATCCCGGACGTGCTACCCAGTTACAGGGAATGAGCAACAGTAGAGGTCCAAACTTTGCTACGAAAAAGAGTCATCCAACCATTCCCACCAGGCCAGACAATCAAGATTCATTTTAGTTCCAAAAAAGATGGGACTGGACACCTATTTTGGACCTCAGCAGACTAAACAGATCTGTCAAGAAAGAGAAGTTCCGGATGGTCACGCTTCAAGTCGATACTTACCTTCTTAGAGAAAGACAATTGGATGTGCTCAATAGTTCTACAGGATGCGTACTACCATATAAAAATGGCCATACCATCCAGAGGTCATCTGCGCTTCCGGCTGGGAGCCAATCATTACCAGTTTCGAGCTCTGCTCATTGGTCTCACTACAGCCTCCAGAGTGTTCACCAAATGTATGACAGTGGTCATGGCTCACCTGAGTTATTTAGGATTCCAGGTGTTTCCGTACTTAGACGATTGGCTCCTCACTGCCACCACCAGGCATCAGCCAATACAAGCCAGGGGCACCACTCTTACTCTCTCTAATCATCTGGCCATTACCATAAATTCAGAAAACTCTGACTTGTCGCCATCGCAACATATCGTTTTTATCGGAGCAGAATTGGACACCACCACTACCTCCACTTTAAAACTTTCAGCAGAAAGAATTTTACTACTTCGTCAGCAGGTCCACAACATCATATCCAGAGACAAGGCTCCAGCATCAGAAGTGATAAAGTTGTTAGACATGATGGCAGCTGCAATATTAGTGATACCGTTGGGTCACATGCACATGCGGATTCTACAATGGCTGCTAATCACTCAATGGTCTTATCAAGAGCTCCCAGTGTCTCATCTCTTAATTATCACAAACGCATGCAAAAAGGATCTTCAGTGGTGGTTGACCTTTCCATGTAACAATAGGTCGTCCTTTTATCCTACCCTCACCAGCGGCCACAGTGACCACAGACTCTTCCCTGATAGGGTGGGGGGTGGGGCATTTTCAGGGAAGAACAGCCCAAGGCACATGGACCGGACAGGAGACACATCTGCATATTAATGTCCTGGAGATGAGTGGTGCTTTTGTCGTTGCAGTGCTTTCAGGACTCTCTCCCTCTGGGGACAATTGCGATTCAGATGGACATGTCAGTGGTCTGGTACTTGAACAAACAAGGAAGAACCAGGTCCTACCCCCTTTGTCTCGAGGCTCTGAGTATGGCAGTGGGCTACATCCACCCAGCGCTTTCTGATAGCAATGTACATCCCGGGGAAATCCAGTGTGATTGCAGACAAACTGAGCAGGGCCATTTTAGTTGCCTCACGAATGGTCCCTCAAAAAAGAGATAGCTGAGAGAAAATTCCGCAGGTGGAGCCAGCCTTGCTACAACCTTTTTGCCTCCCACATGAACACAAAATGCAGAAGCTACTTTGTCCTGATTCCCCCTTTGGGAGAAACCCCAAGGGACACACTCGTACACGATTGTTCTCCGGTTCTCCTCTGTGCATTCCCACCAATTCCCTTGATACCCAAAGTATTACAGAAAGAAAAAGCCCTGGGAAGGACCATAATTATAATAGCTCCTCATTGGCCTCATCAGATTTGGTTCCCCTTCATTCGACTTAATCTGTTGGAAGAGTCTTGGATTCTGGACCCAGTTCCAGACCTTCTGACGCATTCGTTGGGGGCTCTTCATCCCTCTTTTCACTCCCTGAAATTGACAGCTTGGCTGCTCCAATTCCCAACATAGCCAGGTTCCATAACCTCTCAAAAGAAACCCAGCATATTTTGATAACTTCTCATAAGTCCTCTACTAGAAAATTGTACCTTAGCAAATGGAGAAGATTTTCTATATGGGCTTCTCAAAATATCATTGATCCCCATCAAGCCCCCATTTCCTCAATATTAGAATTTTTGACTATGCTTTTCAATAAAGGAGCTGCGGCAGCTACAGTTAGAGTACAGCTGGCCCCTATCTCTAATTTTCACCTTGGCTTTGAAGTATTGAACATGAAACAAGCTATCTAAAGCTTTTCTCAAAGGGACCTTCCATCTGAGACCACCTGTGAAATCCCCTTATACCCCATGGAACCTAAACTTTATGCTTTCACGCATTATCCTTCCACCTTTCGAGCCATCTTCCTCGTGATTTGAAATGTCTGTCTTGGAAGACTATCTTTTTAGTAGCCATCACATCTGCCCGTAGAGTATCAGAGCTACAAGCCTTGTCCATAAAGCCTCCTTATTTGATTTTCCATGCTGACCGTGTCCCTATGAAGAAATCCTTCATTTTAGCTAAAATTTGTACTGAAGCTAACCTCAACCAGATCATAGAGTTACCAGTGTTCTTCCCCAAACAAACCAACAACTTAGAGTATATGCTGCACAAACTTGATGTTCATAGACAGCTCAGATTTTATCTGGATAGAACAAAAGAGTTCAGAAAATCAGAACAACTTTTCGTTTCCTTTTCAGATTCTAGGAAAGGTATGCCAGTGGTAAAAACAACACTATCTAGATGGTAATCTGATTGTATCACCTTCACTTATTCTGCTACCAACTTACCCTTACAGCACAAAATTAAGGCTCATTCTACCAGAGCAGTGTCCACATCTTCTGCCTTTTCTTCTAGGCTTCCTATAGACATTTGTGCAACAGCCACTTGGTCAAGATCTCATACCTTTATTACTCATTACAAAGTTGACAAGGCCTCCAGGGACAGGACCTCCTTTGGTTCTACTGTCCAGAAAAACATACTTCCGTGAGCCACCCGAGAAAGATGGTGCTTGGGACGCTACCCATCTGTAAGAATGAACAGCGAGATTGAACAACTTCACATAAAGAAGTTATGTACTCACCATAACGTTCTATGTGAGTTGTTCATTTCACCTTCATTCTTACTTCCCACCCTCCTACCCCTCCAGAGTTTTTCAAGGACCGAGATACTAGTGTTTATCCTGGTTGCTCAGTCTTTCTATGGGTCTTCTCCTAAAGAGTGTTAGAATAGCACATGGTATTATTAGACGCAGCAGACAAGATCTGAGGTAACTCATGGTGCATCATGGGATAGGGACTTGGCCTCGAGCTGTCTGAAGACCTCTAGCTTTGTAGTAGGCCGACTCAGAGCCAAAGATCGGCTCCGAACCCATCTGTAAGAATGAAGGCGAGATGAGCACCTCACATGGAACGTTATGGTGAGGTACATAAACTCTTTTTTTTCTTCTGGTTAAGCCATTCTTTTGTTTATTTGGATGTATGCTTGGGGTCATTTGTCATGTTGAAAGGTGAAATTCCTGTCATCTTCAGCTTTCTAGCAGACGCCTGAAGGTTTTGGGCTAAAAGTGACTGGTATTTGAAACTGTTCATAATTCCTTGCAGCTTGACTAAAGCCCCAGTTCCAGCTGAAGAAAAGCAACCCCAAAGCATGATATTTTCACCACCATACTTCACCGTGGGGATGATGTTCTTTTGGTGATGCGAAATGTTGTTTTAGTGCCAAACGTCCCTTTTGGAATTGTGGCCAAAAAGTTCAGTGTTGGTCTCATTAGACCATAACACATTTTCCCACATGCTTTTGGGAGACTTGATGTATTGTTTTGATAATTTTACCTGGGCCTGGATGTTTTTCTGTGTAAGAAAAGGCTTCTGTCTTGCAACCCTACCCCATAGCCCAGAGATGTGGAGAATAAGGGAGATTGTTGTAAACATGTAGTACACAACCAGTACTTGTCAGAAATTCCTGGGGCTCCTTCAGTGTTGCTGTAGGTCTCTTGGCAGCCTCCCTGACCAGTTTTCGTCTCGTCTTTTCATCAAGTTTGGAGGGACGTCCAGTTCTTTACAACGTCACTGTTGTCCCATATTTTCTCGACTTTTTGATGACTGTCTTCACTGTGTTACATGGTATAGCCAATGCTGTGGACATTTTTTGTACCCTTTTCCTGATTGATACCTTTCAGCAATGAGATCCCTTTGATGCTTTGTAAGCTCTCGGCGAACCATGGCTTTTGCTGTAGCAGGCAACTGAGTAAATGTCAAGAAAATCCTTCTAGGACAGCTGAACTTTATTTGGGGTTAATCAGAGTCTCTTTAATTGATGGCAGGTGTATACCCAAGAAGAATGAAGTGTTATTAAATCAAAATGTGCTTCAACAAAGTATTAGTTTAAGGGTGTGCACACTTATGCAACCAGCTTATTGTACATTTTTTATTTTTTTTATATTTTTCCCCGAACATATTTGTTTTTCAATTGAATTGTACAGGTTATAGGTCACATTAAAAGTGGGAAAAATTTTGAAATGATTTATTGTGGTCTTATTTTTTTATATCACAAAAACCTGGCATTTTAACATGGGTGTTTAAACTTTATTTCCACTGTATATCTGTCTGTATTTGTATGTGTACACATATAGCTATAAATTTTTGTACAAGTATTTGTATTATGTATATGTATGTGTGCGTGTTTATATATATATATATATATATATATATATATATATACGAGAGATTTTTATATTTATTTATAAATGTGTGTGTATGTATATGTGTGTATATATATATATATATATATATATATATATATATCTATACAGTTTATTATATTTCATGTATGACTGTTATGTATAGATAATAGATCTGGTGTATGGAAAAGCAAACCACCTAGTCTCCATGGGTGATTTCAAGTTTTATTGGGGATATGTGGAGAAAGTCAATTCAGTGGGGAAGACACTGTTAGTCTCCCACAGTATTGGGTACGTGTCTGAATTTCTTGATGGTCTCCTTTGGCTATAAGCTTAATAAAAACCTAGTAGATAAAAAACACAAGTGAACCAAGCACAACGACTACTGCAATTCAATCTCCACAAAGGCAGTTCAATCTCCACAAAGGCAAAACTCAGTCCTGGATAAAATAGCTCCTTCTTTATTCCAAAAACATAAATTGTAAAATGAGCGCTTTCACGTATCCAAGATACGCTTCATCAGATTTCAACATACATAATAGCAGCTCAGTTTTTATAGTGTGAACATTCATTTAATTGAAGCAGTTAAGACAATTAAAATACTAATTGAAAACAGCCATCTCTTTTAACTAGCATGGCTAAAGCTTAAAGTTACAAACCCCTATATACAATTGAGTATATTGTGAACCAATTAATATATAGTATAAACCAAACAGAAAAAGAAATAAAAAAATAACAAAAATAAAATAAAATAAAAAGTATAATGAACAGGAACATCTATCAATATACAACAGACATTGTCCAGCTATGTATTTAGAAATAAAAACAGCTCAGTGCCTTCCTATATTTCTACCAGTCATTAATATTAAATGACTCATTGGCTACCTCATAGTGATGAAATAAAATATAATATATCATAACTACAAATACAAATATACATATATCATAACTACCTATATAAATAACTAAATAAATATATATATGTATCTAAATGCTGGAATACAGGGTATCTATAGCTCTATATATATAGCAATTCAATATAACATACAAATCCTACATATATCTACATATAGTATAGGAATACCAGCATATATGCATATATTCAACCTATTAAAGTGCATAGTGCATATTATCATTCCTAACTATCTATAAAATAACTGAGCTGCTATTATGTATGTTGAAATCTGATGAAGCGTATCTTGGATACGTGAAAGCGCTCATTTTACAATTTATGTTTTTGGAATAAAGAAGGAGCTATTTTATCCAGGACTGAGTTTTGCCTTTGTGGAGATTGAACTGCCTTTGTGGAGATTGAATTGCAGTAGTCGTTGTGCTTGGTTCACTTGTGTTTTTTATCTACTATTTCTGGTTCGTGACAAGTGTTCCGGTTTTGGGTGAACAGTTTTTGTGTTTTTTTCTGTTGCATTTCTCTAACTGTTTCACCTGACACAATGGCTCATTCGAATATAGAGCTGGATTATGTTCCGGAATCGAGGGTAGGAGCAAAAAGGTGGTCTAATATTGTTAATAGTGGTCCGAACCCTCTATTGAGTCTGGAGCTGGGGAGAACATCCATATCCCATATGGAGCAAGGTAACTGCAATATGGACATGTTTAATACGCTGTATAAGCAACTAGAGAACACCCTATATAAAGTGCAACGTTATAATTGGCAACGCAAGCACCTTGAAGCATCACTGCATTTTAACATCATACCGAGAGGTATGAGAGTTTTATGTATGCCAACTTATGGCGAAAGCCAACCGGAGTTATTGAGAAAGTGGCAGGAAATCAATCTCAATACAAGCCGGCAGTACATGCACCTGTTAATTGAACATTTTATACCCATTGAGCAGGAACTGATTTCCCTTGCGAACCAGATTAACCAAGAAATATGTGAAACATACAAAAATGAATTTTGCATCGGAAAAATCAATGCTTTATGCACCCAAATTGAAGCCTATAGCAATAAATTACAAACAGTAAAACAACGTAAACTACAGCGCGACCATTCAGACTTTGAAAAGGGTCACGTGTTTATTTGGCCACGCTACACGAATCAGGAAGACACGGATGCACAGAAGGGAAGGGAACCCAAGTCCGACCAACGAAACGCTGAAAATGGAGAAAGTAGGATACACAATACCACGATAATACAAGTTGACAGCACTAGGAATTCAGATAGTGCTTTTGTCACTCCGCCGGAAACAATAGACTCAGTACTGCAGGTTTCTGCTTCTACGCCTCTGCCGAACCAAGAGGCTGATAAAGAGAAATCAGATCTGAATAACACGAATACAGGGGCTGTTTTAAAGCGACAAGCAGTGGCCCCCATTTTTTTACCATACTCGATCAGGAAACCAGCGGTATCCAGAGAACGGTACAGGAGTTGGGAGAAAAGGAAGAGAACCCACTCGGAAGAGAATGGACAAGAACGGCGACGACAGAGGCAGTAAATGACTTTTTTTCTTCTCCATCAATGCATTTATTTTTTAACATGTCTAGTTATGTATTGAGTAAATCTGATATAAGCCTACTTAATAGAGGCTTATCTTTTGTGCCTTCACAAACCAGCTACCTCCAAGATATTTTAATTGATCTTAGAATTTTTAGTCGCAAGATAGCACTTAAATTGTTGTTCTATAATGAAGGCAATAATAATCAGTTGAATAAGAATGATGTAACATGCTATAGAAAGAAAAGTATGTATTGCCCACCATTGCCAAGCCATGTAGAATGTTTCACAAACTGTGTGAAAAGAGTTTTTATGACTATTTTTATCAGGGTAACAGGAAATGTATGTATTTCAATATGAAAACTGATGAGAGGTTATCACTACAAGCACTGACAAGAGAACCCTCTATTATTTTGAGACCTGCTGATAAAGGGGGAGGTTTGGTAATACTTGATACTGAACAGTATAACACACTAATGCGATCAATGTTGAGTGATCAGGATACATATACAGAAATCTCTTACATCCCTAAAAAGAATACTTAGTCGTATTAAGGATGAAACATATGATATGTTGATGTGTCGCCAAATTAGTAAGCAACTGTATGACTATTTTACTATCGAGTCACCAAAGATACCATATATAAAAGCACTACCCAAAATGCATAAAGGGATATCTCCACCTCCACTTAGGCCCATAGTAGATGGGGAAGGATGGGCCACTAAAAACATTTCTATTTTTTTAGAAAAAAGTTTAAGACCGATCATGAATCAAATCCCCACTATACTAAGAGATAGCTATCAGCTGTTGGAAATGCTAGATAAGCTTACTGTGAAACTAACTCCTGGGGTTCATCTGCTCATTACTCTAGATATAAAAAATCTTTTCACATGTATTCCAAATGAGCAAGGAATACAGAGCGTTAGGGAGCTACTGCAACTCTATCCTGAAATTAGTACTAATAAAAATATTTTAATCTGCCAGTTGTTAGATATGGTTCTTTCAAATAATGTTTTTTCATTTCTGAACCAATTATATCTTCAGAAATGGGGTGTTGCCATGGGCACACCCTGTGCTAACACCTACGCTAACTTAGTGGTAAACAGGTGGGAGAGAGAATATTTATTTAACCATCCCATGTTTAAGAATGTTATCTTATATTCAAGATTTGTAGATGACATCATAATCATTTGGGAAGGAGAAAAGGAAAATTTTCTCACCTTATTACAATATATGGAAAGTACTACCAGTTTCCTTAGATTCACCATGGAGGTATCCCCTACAGAAATAAATTTCTTGGATTTGAACTTAAGGATTGAGGAAGGTAGAGTTATTTCCAGAATTTATAGGAAGAGCTGCTGGAAAAATGCTCTTAGTTACGACAGCATGCACCCCAGGCATGTTTTCAAAGGAATCGTGAAAAGTCAATTTATAAGACTTAACAGACTATGCAAGAAATCAACAGATTTTGAGATAGAGGCAGATGTAATGGAACAACTTTTTCTGCAAAGGGGTTATGAGAAGACAATGGTGAGGGAGATTAAAAATCAGGTATTAGGTAATATAGAAGGGCCATCGTTGGAAAGTAGGGGGTGGAGATACTATAATGATGGTGGAAGAAGGTCCAATTATAAATATCAAGAAAAGATACAGTTCCTGACAACATATACGAATGATAATAAGAGCATTACACGAATCATTGAACAACATTGGCCGATATTAACTATAGATGAGAAAACAATGAAGTTGATAGGAGAAACACCAAGATTCATCTATAGGAACAATAAAAATTTGAAAAGGTTACTTTGCAAGACACGTAGATACAGCAAAAACGCACAAACTGGTAAAGAAACAATCAGAAATTTGAACAGTGAAATCGAACAGTGAACGTTATTCAAATGCTTAACGCCGCTTGCTGGATAGTTGGCCATCAGAGAGTAGAACAATTTCAAATACAACTTTTAAATGGAAAGTGATGTCATTACAATGTGTTTTCTAAAGCATATCACCAAAGAAATAAATCAAAATATTTACATAAAACTTGAAATACAAACCCATAAGTAATAAGAATGTTAATAATCTAACAAGGAAAGTTTGTTTAAAATGCATAATATATAATTTAAAATTACAGAAAAACCTATTAAGTATTCAAAACATAAACATTATAATTTAGCATCAAGATAAAACCACTATTATTTCACCGAGACAGTTAACTGTCTGAGTAATCAATTCATGTTCACGAATGAAATCCCCTCAATCAGCAACATTGCTCGCTTTCTATTCATGGAAATGTGCTATATATTCCACATTTACGCCATGAATAAGAGAAACGAAAACAATGCGCTTGCCAAACATTTGATTGAATATGAGGGGCATAGTTTCTCTTTCATGGCTATAGACCAAGTTAATGCATCAATTAGGGGTGGCCCTTTCACACTCCTTTTAGAAATTAAAGAACTGGAGTGGCAATTCAGAACTGATGCCTTCCATTGGCCTGGTCTGAACGACAATTGTAATATCATGCCAATTTTAAAATTTAGACGCTATCTGCGTTAATAATAATATTGTCTCTATATAATAAGTGGTTTTATCTTGATGCACAGACTATTTATATGCAGTTATTTTATAATCTTCGTAAGCTTAAGGTTTTGAATACATTAATAGTAAAACCTTTTTCTGTAATTTTAAATTATATATTATGCATTTTTAAACAAACTTTCCTTGTTAGGAGTTATTAACATTCTTATTACTTGAATGGGTTTGTATTTCAAGTATTTTTATGTAAATATTTTTGATTTATTTCTTTTTGGGTGATATGCTTTTAAGAAAAGACACATTGTAATGACATCACTTCCTTTTCCATTTAAAAGTTGTATTTTGAAAATTGGTTCTACTTTCCTCTGATGAAGCCAAGCTATCCAGCAAGGCGAAAACGTTTTTGAATAAAGTGACGTTAAGGCGACTACTTTGGATTTAACAGTTTCACTGTTTGTTACTATTATATTTCTGGTGTGTTTGTGCAAGGTTTCCGTGGTTCTGTTCGCTTCTTTACTACTTTGCAAGACACACAAGGAAGGAATACATATAGCTCCAGAATTGGCTATGATGGGAACATTTGCTTGCAATAAATGCAATATGTGCCGATTTATCACAACTGTCCAAGAGTTCATACATCCAACTTTGAACTATGAATTCAGACCTCTCTTTCGTGCTTCATGCAATACATGTAATGTGATATATTTAGCAACATGTGAAAAGTGTACAGCATTTTACATAGGACTTACAAAAAGGGAATTTAAGAAAAGAATCTACAATCATACATATGACATAAAGAAAAATATTGAAACTAATGCACTGGCTAGGCATGTAAAACTAAATACATCACATAGTTTTAGATTTCGAATATTACAAGTGCTTGAAAAGGATAGCAATGGATGTGAGATGACAAATATCCTTGAAAGAAAGGAATTAAACTGGATTCTAAAAATGAGAGTACATTATCCACCTGGGTTAAACCAGTGTGTCCCTATGGCTCCAATATTACGATGATTCCTATAGGGAATGCTCTATTGGATGATATATCTTTAGATTCATATAGATTGTATAAGATAATAGGTAGGTGTCTTGCTATAACATAGAAGTTGGCGAATTAATAAATTAATATACTTGATGATGAGTTTTTAGATGACATTAAAGGGCTAATGATTTTTATGACCATCGTAGCTTGGTGGCATGATATATCAATTAGATATTAATATTATATGTAGTTTTTAGATTATGTATTCATATATGGTTAAATATATCTTTATATGTATATTTTACATTTTTTGTATTTTCATTTTTATTTCTGTATATATATTGATTGTTACATTATGTGGTATGTTGATCTATATGATATTATAATATAGAAGTTTACAGATAGTACATAGTACTAGCATGAATGTTGGATGCTTTTGTATACATAGCATCCAACTTGTTAAGTAAGCAATAACTGGTACTTATATTTGGGTGATATAATATCTGTATATGGTTTTTATTTATATTTCATGTGGTTTGCTACCAAAGGTTTTTATGACCTCTGATTCTTATGAAGAATTTACACATGATATACAATGGTTAATGTATATATAAAAGATAAGCACGTTGCACTTTATATATTTATATTAATGTTTATATGGTAGGTAGTTTTTAGATATATTATGGTTCAATATTTTATGAGATGTTGAATTGAGGCATATATATTATTTATCTATATAAGATAAGCATGAGGCACTTTAAGGGTATATGATAAGAGGTTGGCAAGTTAATATTTTGCCACATAGCCAGTCAGGAATGAATACATGCACGATGCACTTTATTAGTTAGTATTATTACTTGTATACATGCATCTATGGCGTTATGCATATATATATATATTTTTGCCAATATGTATATAATATATAGGACATATTGAATTATTATGCATTTAGGGTGACAGATATATTATACTGTAGCACCTATATATTAGATATCTTATATGTTCATGAGAAATTGTTTACATATCTAATATTTATTTTATAGATAGTTAGGAATTATAATATGCACCTTGCACTTTAATAGGTTGAATATATGCATATATGCTGGTATTCCTATACTATATGTAGATATATGTAGGATTTGTATGTTATATTGAATTGCTATATATATAGAGCTATAGATACCCTGTATTCCAGCATTTAGATACATATATATATTTATTTAGTTATTTATATAGGTAGTTATGATATATGTATATTTGTATTTGTAGTTATGATATATTATATTTTATTTCATCACTATGAGGTAGCCAATGAGTCATTTAATATTAATGACTGGTAGAAATATAGGAAGGCACTGAGCTGTTTTTATTTCTAAATACATAGCTGGACAATGTCTGTTGTATATTGATAGATGTTCCTGTTCATTATACTTTTTATTTTATTTTATTTTATTTTTGTTATTTTTTTATTTCTTTTTCTGTTTGGTTTATACTATATATTAATTGGTTCACAATATACTCAATTGTATATAGGGGTTTGTAACTTTAAGCTTTAGCCATGCTAGTTAAAAGAGATGGCTGTTTTCAATTAGTATTTTAATTGTCTTAACTGCTTCAATTAAATGAATGTTCACACTATAAAAACTGAGCTGCTATTATGTATGTTGAAATCTGATGAAGCGTATCTTGGATACGTGAAAGCGCTCATTTTACAGTTTATGTTTTTGGAATAAAGAAGGAGCTATTTTATCCAGGACTGAGTTTTGCCTTTGTGGAGATTGAACTGCCTTTGTGGAGATTGAATTGCAGTAGTCGTTGTGCTTGGTTCACTTGTGTTTTTTATCTACTATTTCTGGTTCGTGACAAGTGTTCCGGTTTTGGGTGAACAGTTTTTGTGTTTTTTTCTTAATAAAAACCTATGAACCTAAGAGAGTGGACTCTGATCGTAAAGCTCTTTTGTTATGTTAAGTACATACCTTTTGTTTCAGATTACGTAAGTCCTCATCCCTGCTCTCCTTGTAGTTGGCAGAAATGGTTGCCACTACTCTAGCATTACTACTAGAGAAGTTGCTCTATCTACATACCAGCATGACCCTTTTTTTTTTGGCAAGCCTCACCTGGAAAGTCACTCTGGAAAGATAACAATGTGGCTTCTCCAGATGTTCTTTGTGTTTCACTGTTGCAGTCATTACATTTGGGTAATCTGCTTGCAGTTTGCCCTCAGTCGGCCTGATTAACAAAGTCTTGAGTCCTGCGTCGGTTGCTGTCCCTTCTTCCATGACGTCAGGTCATCAGGGGTATAAAACATGCAGCCGACGCCATTACATCAGTCTTTCTTGCCGTGCGGTGCCCGAAGCAGAAGCAGTTCGCAAGTGCCGGTCGGCCGACTCCTGAAATTTTCATTTTCGAGTTTAAGAACCGAAGTCTTCAACTAAAAGCTAAGTACCCCGTTGGGGAAACTTTTTCTTGCTCCTTACCGATGTTAGTAAAAGTTAATAACTGCATTACTTGTGGAAAACAAATACCTCATAAAGATTTTCATTCGTATTGTATTCCTTGCCTAGGCCCTGACCACGACGTACCTTGCTTTCAGCTTTGTGCTTTATTTAATCAGCGCGCACTATTCATCGTCTGTATATTTTTGTCTCTAAATATTTAGTTCTCGGTTTAATTATCCAGAAATGTCGCCTGTTAGCCATCCGACTACTGGGATTCCAAAAAATGCAAAGATAAAGACAGAGATGGGCCGAGGTCCAAAACTGCCAACAACGCTTCTCCTAAGCCAGCCGCCGGTACTCAGTGAGGCACTTTTGCAGCCCCTGATACTTGTTACTTCTGATTCTCAGGCCTCTACTGAGACTCATTCGGAGTCTGGTATGCTGCGAGATGCTTCAACTATGGAACCCGCGGATATCTCTACCTTTGATGGGTCCGGGGACGCTGTGCAGGCACTGGCTTCTGAGGGTGTATTCAGGCCTATGGACTTGCATATTAAATCGACGCCTCCTTCATTACTAAGGCCTAAATCTTGATCCATGTCTAAAAAACTGACGTCCAGGCCACATGCTCAGGCCTCTATGCCTAAAAAACAAATGATAAAAATGACTGAAGATCTATTAACTCTAATCAGGGGTAGCCAACCTCCCCCTTCTAAGAGGCCTAGGGCTGAGCTTGATAATGAATCTTCTGATCAGGATTCTGTTTTTTCTGACTCTTCTGATGACCTGGATTTGTCCTTACCTACTTATGAGGATTCTGATGCAGAGGACTCTATTCCCTGTGCTTCCCCTCCTGAGGATTTTTCTTTTGGGGAAACCTTGCGTATTCTAAGGGAGCAATTTCACTGGGAAAGCCAGGAATTTTCTTATTCAAAAAGAGGTTTAGGGATTTCCTTCTCTTACCTCAGCAAAGGCCTTTGGCTATTCTTCCTGTACTAGACATTGTTGATGATGCTTTCTCGGAATCCAGTGTGGCCCCTGATTCCCTGCCTCCTGCTCACAGTAAACCTGACAGATACTACAGGGTCCCTGAGTCACACAAGTTCCTTTTCAAAAATCCTATTGCAGATCCAGAGACTATTTCACAGGGGCCCAAGGGCATTAAGGCTTCCACTGCTAAAAATACTACCCCTTCTGATAGAGACTCCAGGGTGCTGGATAGATGGGGTAAAAGCAACCTTGGCAACATGTTATTGGACTGCTTAAACAGAAAATGATTTTGATTCCTGACTCTGGAAAATAGACTTACAGGACTTAATGCATTCTGCTGAACAAGTTGGAAAACATACTTTGCAGTGTGGTTTTGATTCATTAGAGGCCTCTTGCAGGGCTGCTGTTACTGGGTTTGTGCTTAGAAAGCATGCTTGGCTTAAGGAACAATCTTTGCCTGATCATGTTAAAGCTAAATTGTTGGATGCTCCTTTCAATCAGGACCGCCTGTTTAGCAACAAGGCTGAAGAAGTTCTTAAAAAGATGGAAGATGAAGCTAAATCTATGCAAACTGTTGAAGATTTTTTTTACAAGTTCAGCCTCCTAGATTTAGTAGGCACTGGCCCTCTAAGAATTGGTCCTTTCCAGACCCTTCCAGGTCTTCTCAAGCCAAACCCAGACACAGCAGAAACCTCAGGCTTCATTCCCAGGGGACTCGCAGAACTAAGCAGTGGGGGGGGGGGGCCCACTTCCAAGTCTGGGAATAATAAGACTCCCCCCTATGGTAAACTGTCTCAATTACTTCCTTTTAAAATTTCCAAGCACTTATCTTCTGACTGCCCCTTTGGGGGGAAAGATTGCTCTTCATGCAAAGAACTGGGAACTCGTTACCCAGGACAAATAGGTTTTAAATATAGTGTCCCAGGAATGCAGATTTCACTTCCACATATTGCCAACGCCAAGTGGGTGGCTGGACCTACCCCCAAATCAGTGGGCAGAGGCCCAAAAACAAGTGCTTTCTCTCTCAAGCATGGGGGCTATTCAACTGGTACCAGAAGAGGAAAAGGGACAAGGTTTCTACTCGAGACTTTTCCTGGTACCCAGAAATCATGGCATCCTATCCTGGACCTGTCTACTCTAAACACCTTTCTGGAGATTCCAAAATTCCAGATGCTGACTCTTCACCAATTACTTCCTATGCTAGGCAAAGACACCTGGTTGGCAACACTAGATTTAAAAGAAGCATTTCAGCACATCCCAATCAGGGAATCTTGCAGAAGATACCTAAGCTTCAAAGCAGGTTATACACGCACTGTCAGTTCTCTGCACTGCCCTTTGGCTTATCTACTGCGCCCATGGTTTTCACAAAGTGCCTAGCTCCAGTTATTGCATTTTGCAGGCAAAGAAGTATTCAAATATACCGATACCTGGACGATTGTCTAATTCAGGCAGAAAGCTAGGACATACTTTTGTATCATCTGGCCTTTGTAAAAAGGGTTCTAACTTGTCTGGGGTACAACATAAACGAAAAGAAATCGCAACTGGTTCCCTGTCAACAAATTACATTCCTGGGAGCAAGTTTGAATATAACTTCCCAGATGGCTTACGTCACGCCAGAAAAGCAAATTCATTTGACAACCTACTTCAAACAAGTGGCCACAAAAACCCTGCTATCTGCAAGACAAATACTGCAAACCTTGGGGTTCATGGCCTCCTGCATTCTTCTAATTCCATATGCAAGACTGCATATGAGGAAACTACAGTGGTATCTAAAAAGCTTATGGAGTCAACATTCTCACAGCCTAGAAACAATGATTCCTATCAATCCTTCCCTACGCCTAGAGTTCCTTTGGTAGGCAGTGGCCTGCCACCAAAACAAGGGACTACCTTTCACACCACCCCCTGCCGCCCAAACCCTAACAACAGATGCATCAGACTAAGCATTGGGGGGCTCACCTGGCAGGGAAGTGCATTCAGGACAAATGGAACCCAAGTCAAATGCACCTGCATTTCAATCAAAAAGAAATGTTAGCTGTACAGAATGCTCTGACAGCCTTCAAGGACTACATTCTTCCAGGACAACTAATGGTAAAGATAGACAACACCACGGTTATGTGGTACATAAATAAGCAGGGGGTGCACATTCTTGCCCCCTCTGCAGACTAGCCATGGCATTTTGGAACACAGCCTTGAGCTACTAAGTGCACCTACAAGCTCAATTCCTGCCAGGAAAATTAAATACACTGGCAGACGGACTAAGCAGAAACCTCATGGACCCACACGAGTAGAAACTGGAACCAAGGATATTCAACATATTGACAAGTGAATGGGGGAGCCCAGATATAGACCTGTTTGCCTCCCCCCAGAATTACCAATTGGACAAATTTTGCACAAGGACTCCTCACAAACAAGCCTGGAGAGTGGATGCTCCGTCTTTCAGCTGTAAAAACCTATCAGTCTATGCCTTCCCCCTGCTGCCTCTGCTCTCCAAAGTACTACTAAAAGTCAAACAGGACAAACCAAGGATGATTTTGATTGCTCCAGACTGGCCACACCAACACTGGTACCCCCTCCTGCGCAGTGCGTCACGGTTATATCCATGGCACCTGCCTCAGACTTCTTCCCTGCTGTCTTAGCAGGAGAACCAGATTCTGCGCCATCGGCTTCCAACACTGAACCTTGCAGCCTGGCTAATTGCTTAAACTCTCCCTTACCATCCCCCAGCAAACCTGTGATGGATGTCATCTTAGAGGCAAGGAGGCCTAGTACTAGAAAATCTTATGCTGAAAAATGGAAAAGATTCTGTGCCTGGAACCAATCTGAAGGGATGAGCACAGCAGTGCCCAATTTACCTCAGATTTTACAATACTTAACTGAGATGCTTCACAAGGGCCTGTCTTTTTCCTCCATTAAAATCCACGCCTCAGCCATTTCAGCTCATTATAACACAGAACCTCCCCTCTTCTCTCATCCACTACTCAAGCAGTTCCTCAGATGGGCCAAAAATTTGAGATCACCCAGAAGAGCTCCATCCCCAGCCTGGGACCTTAACTTTGTATTGGAGAAACTCACTGTACCTCCTTTCGAGCCAGCTGCTACTGCAGACTTAAAATTTCTTTCTTGGAAAACAGCTTTCCTTTTAGCAATCACTTCAGCTAGAAGTGTATCTGAATTACAGGCCCTTATGGCAGTGGAGCCTTTCATCATCTTTCCTGCGGACAGGGTGTCACTCAGAACCAGTCCATCCTTCATGCCCAAGGTGGTATCCAGTGTGGCTCTTAATCAGTCCATTCATTTGCCAACCTTCTTTCCCAATCCAGAGAACAAAGGGGAATGGATACTGCATTCCCTGGATCTGCACAGACAACTTAGATTCTACTTGAGCAGGACTAAATCTCAAAACAAATCTGAACAACTGCTGGTAGCATTTGCTGCAGGGGCAGAGGGGAAGGCTATTTCAAAACAAACCATTTCTAAATGGATAAGCCATTGCATTAAATTCTGCTATAAGCATCATGGAAAACATATCCCCCAGGGGATCAGACCTCACTCCACCAGGGCTGCATCTACTTCTGCAGCCTTTCTCAGAGGCGTTCCTAACAGGGACATCCTAGAAGCTGCTACCTGGAGTTCTGTACATACTTTGACCAAGCATTATCATTTGCCAATTTTCTCTAAATCCAGAGCTAGCTTTACCACTGCAGGTTTGCAGGGCCTTATAGCTGGCCCTAATGCTATCTAAACTCCTCCTCCCAACCATAGCTTTGGGAATCTTCCCCAAATGTAATGACTGCAACAGTAAAACACGAAGAACATAGTACAGTTGTATACACTTACCATAAATGTAGATGTTCGAGTGTATTCACTGTTGCAGTCCTGGTTGCCCTCCTTCCTGCCCCCAACTTCTTTTGGCTATACCTCTACTTTCCTTTACTATGCTTAAAAGTCTTTTTGGTGTATTTGCTTTTTTGTTGGAGGTATACATTTGTGTTGTGTTTAATTGCTTCCCATTAGGGGGGCACCTGACATCTGGGGCAAGAAAAACTGATGTAATGATGTCGGCTGCACGTTTTATACCCCATGACCTGATGTCATGGAAGAAGGGACAGCAACCGACGGAGGACCCAAGACTTTGTTAATCAGGCCGACTTCGGCTGCATGTTTTATACCCCATGACCTGACGTCATGGAAGAAGGGACAGCAACCGACGGAGGACCCAAGACTTTGTTAATCAGGCCAACTGAGGGCAACCTGCAAGAGATTACCCAAATGTAATGACTGCAGCAGTGAATACACTCGCAACATCTACATTTATGGTAAGTGTACACAACTCTACTTACTTTTGGTAACAAGAAGAACATAGATCATTTGTTTCTTACCAGGGACATCCCATTCAGAAGATTTGCGGGGGGGGGGGGGGAGAACAGACCAGGTTTTCTGTTTATTTTTCATTTAAGGATATAGACCCCCCTTTACATCCTTAGTTCTTGATGATCATGATATTTTTGATCCCTGCTGTAGCTGTTCTTCCTTGGTTGCTATCTGTAATATTTATTCTCAACTAAACTTCTGTTGTGATTTCCTTAACATCAGCGTAATCCTTAAAGTGCTTAAATCAAAGCACTTTTACAGTTATGCAATAAGATATAATTAATGAAAGCACAATGTAACATAGTTTATTTCTCTCTTGTTTCTCTATGTTGTATAATAAAACAGCAATTAGATACAATAAAGTAGGAAAAGGATTGAAGTAAAATTGTATTTACAGCTTTCTTGGATTTGGATGTATGCAGTTACATGTATGCTGATTCATAACTCTTTTCAGTCATTACAGAATTTATTTTCCTCTTGGAACAACTACAAGATTTATTTATTTTTTGGCACTGTACTTTAGGTCAGTAGCTCACTGATTTCCTTCTTTATTACTGTTGCAGTAGTCTTCACCTTGGGGATCTCCTGCCAAGGATAGCCCATCGTCCAGCCAGTATACCAAAGCCTTTAGATCTTGTATGAACTGTATGTGCAAATGTATGCTCCCCATACAGAGTAGGACATAAAGGTGACGTGTGGATGCAGATGTCCGTGTTACACTGCTGCAGTCATTACACTTGGGTTATCCTGCTGTCAGGTGGTCCCGCAGTCGGCCAGAGTTCCAAAGTCTTGGTCCAGTGTCGGTTGCTGTCACTTCTTTCCTGACGTCAGTGCGCCAGGGGTATGTAAGATTCATCCGACACCATTTTCTTCAGTCTTTCTTGCCGCACAGTGCCCGAAGCAAAAGCAGTTCGCAAGTGCTGGTCCGCAGACTCCTGAGATTTTCGAAGTCGAATTTCAGATCCGAAGTCTTCAATAAAGCTAAGTACCCCATTCGGGAAACTTTTTTCTTGCCTCAGACCGATGTCAGAAAAGGTTAATAATTGTATTTCTTGTGGGAAGCAAATACCGCATAAGGACTTCCACTGTTACTGTATTCCATGCCTAGGCCCTGATCACAACGTCACTAGTTGTCGGTTTTGTGCTAGATTTAACAAACGCACTATAAAATGACGTTTTGATTTTGCTTTGCACTACTTTGGCCGAAGGTTCAATTATACTACGCTGTCGGATCAACCGACAACCGCAATTCTGGAAAAACGCAAAGACAAGGATAAAGACAGGCATTCGAGGTCCAAAACAGATGACGAAGCCTCTTCTAGGCCAGTCGCCGGTTCTCAGTGAGGCGCTTTCGCAGCCCCTGACACTCACTACCTTAGAGCCACAGGCCGCCTCCGACTCCCACGTGGAGACAACTAAGCCTCTGGAAACTCAAGGTATTGGGCCTACGGAAACTAATCCCTCAGATGGGTCCAGAGCCGCTGAGCAGGAATCGGCTTCTGAGGGTGTTTTCAGACCTTCACAACTTACCATTAAAGCAACAGCCAAGACAAAAACACCATTAAAGGCAAAGAAGCAAGTACAGCATTCTCCTGGACAGTCCTCCATGCCTAAGAAACAGATGCTTAAAATGGCCGAAGACCTCATTACTCTAATCAGGGATTCCCATCCCCCTCCTGAGAAAAGGCCTAGGCAGGATACAGACTATGATTCCTCTGATCAGGTTTCCATTTCCTCTGATTCCTCTTCAGACCAGGGCTACTCTCTACCCCCCCCCCCCCCCCCCCATGAGGACTCTGATGCTGAAGAATCTATCCCTTCAGCCTCTCCTCCTGAGGATTATTCTTTTGGGGAAACTTTACATACCATGAGGGAGCATTTCCATTGGGAAAGTCAGGATTATTCAGAATCCAAGAAAAGGCTCAGGGACTTCCTTTTTATTGCCTCAGCACAGGCCCCTGGCTATTCTGCCTGTGTTAGATGTTGTGGATGATGTTTTCTCTGAATCCAGCTTATCTCCTGATTCTTTGCCCCCTGCACCAGCGAAGCCAGATAGGTATTAGAGTCCCAGACTCTCACAAGTTTCTCTATAAAAACCCTTCTGCTGATCCAGAAACCATTTCCCAGGGTCCCAAAGGGGTTAAGGCTTCCATTGCAAAAAATTCAGTCCCCTCTGACAGAGATTCCAGAGCATTGGATAGATGGGGGAAGAAAGTTTACACTTCTGCAACTTTAGCAGTAAGGGCTTTAAATTGCCAGTTTCACATGCTTAAGTACCAACAATATTTAATGGCTCAGTTAAAACAGAAAATGCTTGCAAGCTCAGAAGCTCCTGACTATAAAGAAATGCAGGATTTATTGCATGCAGTTGAACAGGTAGGAAAACATACTCTGCAATGTGGCTTTGACTCTTTAGAGGCCTCTTGTAGAGCCGCAGTTAAAGGTTCTGTGATTTGAAGACATGCTTGGTTAAAGAACAGAGTTTACCTGATCATGTTAAGGCAAAATTATTGGATGCTCCTTTACAGCATGATACCTTGTTTGGGGTTAAGGCAGAAGAGGTGTTAAAGAAAATGGAGGATAAAGCTAAATCTATGCAAACAGTCAAAGATTTCTTACAGGTACAGCCACCTCGATTTAGCAGGAATTGGCCTACAAAAAATTGGTCCTTTCCAGTGTCAGACAGGCCACAGAGAGGCACATACAGATGCCCAAGAGGCAGATCTCAACCCCAAGGCTCTAACAGGCGACAGTGGGGTACCTCAACCCCAAAAGGAGGTGAGGACAAGTCTCAACCTTACAGGAAGCAGTCCCAATGACTTCCCCCTTTGTACGCCAAGCACTTCCCTTTTGGCAGCACCCTTAGGGGGAAAACTAGCACTTTTTTCTCAAAATTGGCAAACAATCACCCAAGACAAATGGGTTCTGGATATTGTGTCTCAAGGTTACAGGTTCCGCTTTCACACTTTACCAAGGCTAAAAGGAATGCCAGACTTGCCATAAAATCAGTGGGCAGAGGCTCAAAAACAAATCTCAGCCCTCATGGACATGAGAGCTATTCAAAAAGTACCACAGCAGGAACAAGGACAAGGATTTTACTCAAGACTCTTCCTGGTCCCCAGAAAGGACAAAGCCTCGAGACCCATACTAAACCTTTCAACTCTAAATACTTACCTGGATGTTCCGAAATTTAAAATGTTGACACTACAGCAGCTTCTTCCCATGCTGGGCAAGAAGGCTTGGCTTGTTACTCTGGACCTCAAAGAGGCATACCTGCATGTCCCTATCAGACAAAATTGCAGAAGATACCTCAGATTCAAAGCTGGTACAATGCACTAGCAATTCTCTGCACTGCCCTTTGGCTTATCTACTGCGCCCAGGGTCTTTACAAAGTGCCTTGTACCAGTAATTGCATTTTGCAGACAAAAAGGAATTCAAATATATCCATACCTGGACGACTGCCTCATTCAAGCAGAGACAAAGGACATTCTTCTAAAGCATCTGGCGTTTGTAAAAAGGTTGCTAATTTCTCTAGGGTACACAGTAAACGAAAAGAAGTCAAAACTAGTGCCCTCACAACAGATAATATTCCTGGGTGCCAGCTTAAATACAACGGGCCAGATGGCTTATCTCACGTCAGACAAACAAGGACAACTGACTCAATATTTTCAATTACTGGCAAAAAAGTCCCATCTCCCTGCAAGAAAAATTCTGCAGGCCCTGGGATTCATGGCATCCTGCATACTACTAATTCCATATGCCAGACTGCATATGAGGAAATTACAATGGTACCTAAAAAGTGTTTGGACTCAACACTCTCACAGTTTAGAAGCAGTAATACCAATAATTCCCTGCCTACAACAGGAGTTTCAATGGTGGGCACAGGCATGTCACCTCAACAAGGGTCAGCCTTTCACTCTACCCACAGCCAGGCAGACTAACAACAGATGCTTCGGATTATGCCTGGGGAGCACACATGGCAGGAAAATGTATTCAGGGCAAGTGGACCACAGACCAAATGCATCTTCACATCAATCAAAAAGAGATGATGGCTGTTCAAAATGCCCTAACAGCTTTCAAGGACCTTCTGCATCCAGTACAATTATTATTAAAGACAGACAACACCACAGTAATGTGGTACATAAACAAGCAAGGGGGCACTCATTCTTATCCCCTATGCAGGCAAGCCATGACCTTGTGGAACACAGCTCTAACTTATCAAGTTCATCTGCAAGCACAATTCCTGCCAGGAAAGAAAAATACCCTGGCAGACTATCTAAGCAGAAATATCATGGACCCTCACGAATGGAAATTGAATCCACAAATCTTCAGCATGGTAATGCAAAAATGGGGATGCCCAGACATAGATCTTTTTGCCTCCCCACTGAACTGCCAACTACAAAAATTCTGCACAAGGACTTACCACACACAAGCATGGAAAGTGGATGCTCTCTCGTTCATCTGGAAAAGCCTAAAAGTTTATGCCTTCCCACCATTGCCTCTCCTTTCAAAGGTACTCCTAAAAGCCAGACAAAAAAAACACAGATGATCCTGATTGCTCCAGACTGGGCACGCCAGCACTGGTACCCAATCTTAAAGAACTTAGCTCAAGGCCCACCATGGATTTTACCTCAAATTTCACACCTTCTGACTCAACAAAACAATCAGATCCTGCACGGTCAGCTTAAAACCCTCAACCTGGCTGCATGACAGATTCATTAGTCAAAAAGGCAACACCTCTCTCTAAAGCTGTTATGGATGTCATTTTGGAGGCCAGGAGGCCTAGCACCAGGAAATCTTACTCAGAAAAATGGAAGAGATTCTGCATCTGGAACCAGGCTCAAAGCCTTGACCCTCTTGTCCCAAACATTCCTCAGATTTTACAATACTTAACTGAGATGCTGGACAGAGGCCTATCATTCTCATCAATTAAGATCCACGCCTCTGCCATTTCAGCACATTACAACACGGATCCTCCTTTATTCTCTCATCCCTTGCTAAAGCTGTACCTCAGAGGGGATAAAAACATAAGACCACCCCGGAGAGCACCAGCACCAACTTGGGACCTCAATTTTGTTTTGGAAAAACTGACCCTGCCACCTTTTGAGCCAGCCAATACAGCCGATCTAAAATTTTTTATCATGGAAAACAGGTCTGCTCCTGGCAGTAACTTCAGCACGAAGAGTCTCAGAGCTACAGGCATTAATGGCAGTGGAACCTTTTATAATTTTTCACCAGGACAGGGTTTCTTTAAGGACAAACCCTACCTTTATGCCAAAGGTGGTATCTAGTGTGGCTCTTAACCAAACCATCCATTTGCCAACTTTTTATCCAAACCCCCAGAATAAAGGGGAGAAACTTCTGCATTCTTTGGACATACACAGGCAGCTACGCTTCTACTTGGACAAAACAAAAGCTTTCAGGAAAACTGAGAAACTGTTTGTAGCATATGCTGCAGGATCACAGGGCAAGGCTATCTCAAAGCAGACTATCTCTAAATGGATAGGACAGTGTATTCGTTACTGCTACACACAGCATGGAAAATCAGTCCCTAATAACATTAGGCCACATTCTACCAGAGCAACAGCCACTTCCAACAGCCTTTCTCAGAGGAGTACCAACCAAGGTAATTTTGGAGGCTGCAACTTGGAGTTCAGTGCACACCTTTACCAAGCATTACCACTTGCCTCTTTACTCTAATTCCAGAGCAGGATTTGCCACTGCAGTTCTGCAGGGCCTCATAGCCAATGCTAACCCTTTATAGACCAGCCACACAACCTTAGCTTTGGGTTTCTACCCAAGTGTAATGACTGCAGCAGTGTAACACGAACATAGTACAGTTTTGTACCTACCATAAATGTAGATGTTCGAGTGTTCACACTGCTACAGTCCAGGTCACCCTCCCTCCATCCCCTCTGTCCTAGCTGGACTTATCTATACCTTTCTAGCCTATACAACCTTTGTGGTGTATTTGCTTGTAACTGAAGGTATTGTTTTGTTTTATATATATGTTTCATTAGCAATATGTATTGCCTACCTACTTGCGGGCACCTGACATCTGGGGCAAGAAAAACTGAAGAAAATGGCGTCGGATGCATCTTACATACCCCTGGTGCACTGACGTCAGGGAAGAAGCGACAGCAACCGACGCCAGACCAAGACTTTGGAACTCTGGCCGACTGCGGGACCGCCTGACGGCAGGATAACCCAAGTATAATGACTGCAGCAGTGTGAACACTCGAACATCTACATTTATGGTGGGTACAAAACTGTACTTTACCCAGAATACTTTGCCACTAGTCCAAACACCATCATCACTCGTCAGTCTGAATTACTTTTTCTATGCGGAATACCTAGCCATCAGTCAAGTGTCCTATTGGAGTGTTTTTTCTTTTTTACTTTTGCTCCTTTGGATAATAAGAATATCTTTGGGATGACTGCTGCTGCTGATGGTATGTTTACGTCCCTTCAAGAAAACGGACCGTAAGCATTATTTTGTGTCTCTTATCCTTAAATTCCAGAGGAAGTATCCTACTAGGTCTGTTTTTGTTCACAGGCAGCCTCGTCAGGCCATTAAAGGCAGGAAGGGTGGTAGGTAATTTCCTGCAAAGTCTTCTCAGGCTCCTGTGGCCTAAAAGCCTTTTGTTCCTGACAAGTCTGCTTCTGTTTGTCATTTTGCCCTCCCAACCCTCGGCCAGGTTAGCTGTTCCCTTGTCCCTTCAGCTCTCCCTCTGTCTTCCAAACTGGTACCTCATCACCTCAGATTCTTGTATTCTGTCCATCATCCGTCAGGGTCACTTCATGGCGTTAAGTCTGTCCCTCTTTTTTCAGGGATTTTCTTAACCTCCTCTAGAGCAGCTTCCTCTCTTTTCAGAGGTTCTTGAGTTCCTGCTGGACCAGGTTCTATTCAGCCTTTTCCTCCTTCCCTAGTTGGAAATGGATTTTTCTCCAGAATGTTCTTGGTTCCTGAAAAGGAGGGCACTTGGAGACCTATTCTGAATCTTTCCTTGCTCAAAACCTTTCTTAAGGTTCCTTCTTTTTGGATGCTTTCTCTTCAAACCCTGTTTACTCTGTTGCTGCACCAGGCTTTTCTGGTGTCCTTGTAACCAAAGAGTGCTTACCTTCATACTCCTATTCATTCTGTCTTTTCAGGAAGTTTTTTAGTTTCTGTTTCTTTCTCTCATTTTCAGTTCTCTGCTTTGCCCTTTGGCCTTTCTATGTCCCCAAGGGGTAATTCACAACATGCCTAGCTCCTGTGATTTCCTTTTGGAGGCTCCAACAGTATGACATCCCTTCTCTGGGCCAGTGATCAAGGAGCCTCAATCCTCACCACTGACACCAGTGGGGAACATTCATTGAGACAAAAATAGATGCAGCATTTTGAGATGCAGCTGTCTGCACCAAACACGGTTTCCCTTAAGAGCACATAGGGAGTGCACAGTCCAGTCCTGGGGCTGGACGTCCTCTCCAGGCTCCAAAAAAGACTCCATAATGACCACCTCAGAGATGAATCCTCAGCTGGGTGTTCCAAGCCAAGTCCTCCACCACCGTCTGTGTGAAATCAGTGCTCTGTGTCCCTGTTCCACGTAGCTGGCGCATGGAGACTCACACACCCACACACCTGGAAAACGCTGGCAAAGATTTACCCACTATGCCACCTCCACCCAGACTATAAGGTAGATACTGCGACCAGAACACCCCAAAGTCCGCTACTCTAAGGCTTTTACCAGGGTTAACCAATTATACTTGGTAAAATTACGTTGTTCAGCCAAACAGCAAGACTTTCAGGATTATGCAGCCACAGTACCACTAAATAAATGCAAGTACTCTCAATGATTAAAATATTTTCTGAAAGACCAGCCACAATGAAAGGTTTAAATATGTTTAATAATAAATATTAAAAAAAAATGAAAATACTGAATATCTATTTACAGTAAACACTAGAGTTTCAAGTTGTAGGAAAAATAAAAACAACACAGATGGAAAGATTCGGACAGTTACAGAAAATTAGTACTTGACTAATCTTGCTATATTTTCCTAACTGAAGAATTACTATTCCCTACGTTGTTATTAGAGCAAGGCAAACTGAAGGTAGATGAATGTGTCTGTGTCAGGTCCAACAATAAGTGCTTAGTGCTTCTATCACATCTCACTAGTATCTTAATACAGTTTAAGTGCTTGGCCACAGAATAACATCACTTTGGGTAATTTGACTCTGTGGTTCCTACACTATCCCCTCACTAACAATTGAGCTAGGATTTGGCACAGATATGTCGCAATACACATAATGAACTTTGCTAAGGCTTAATACAGCATCTGGAAGCTATAAAACAATTTCAGCACTAATACCCTTCCTGCAAAAAGGCTTTTCATAGACGTTGCATCTCTGTCTGCATTCAGACCTGTTAGAATCTTTATGGCCTTAAACCACCTCATTCAGTTTCAAGCTATTTTTCTTAAGGTTAGCTGGGCTGAGCTTAACCCCTTTCCTTCCAGTATCCTCCTGTTAAAATACTTGCATTTCAGGAGTTACAACAATACAGCCTGCCATACATGTATATTTCTTTTCTGTCCAGCAGGACCCATTGTTGGTATATTTTTAACACAAGCAGATTTACAAATACATTTTTACAAGCATCTGTACAAATCAGTTTGATATTCAAATGTTATATAATTCTTTAAAAATCTCCAGATGTTCTTCATCTTTCACTGTTGCAGTCATTACATTAGGGTAATCTGCTGGCAGATTGCCCTCAGTCAGCCTGATTAACAAAGTTTTTGGTCCTGCGTCGGTTGCTGTCCCTACTTCCATGACTTCAGGTCGTCAGGGGTATAAAACATGCAGCCGATGCCACTACATCAGTCTTTCTTGCTGCGCAGTGCCCGAAGCAGAAGCAGTTCGCAAGTGCCGGTCGGCCGACACCTGAAATTTTCATTTTCGAGTTTCAGAACCAAAGTCTTCAACTAAAAGCTAAGTACCCCGTTGGGGAAACTTTTTCTTGCTCCTTACCGATGTCAGTAAAAGTTAATAATTGCATTACTTGTGGGAAGCAAATACCTCATAAGGATTTTCATTTGTACTGTATTCCTTGCCTAGGCCCTGATCATAACGTACCTTGTTGTCGGTTTTGTGCTAGATTTAAATCAACGCACTGTTAATCGTCAGTACATTTTTGCTTCTAAATATTTTGGCTCACGATTTAACTGTCCAGAAATGACGTCAGTTAGCAATCCGACCACCGGAATACCTAAAAAACGCAAAGAAAAAGACAGAGACAGGCCGTTGAGGTCCCAAACTGACGACGCTTCTCCTAAGCCAGTCGCTAGTTCGCCAGTACTCAGTGAGGTGCTTTCGCAGCCCCTGATGCCCGCTACTTTTGATTCGCAGGCCTCTACTGAGACCCATTCGGAGTCCGGTATGCCGCAAGATGCTTTGAACCCACGGATGTCTCTACCTTAGATGGGTCTGGAGCCGCTGTGCAGGCACCGGCTTCTGAGGGTGTTTTCAGGCCTAAAGATTTGTATATTAAACCAACGCCATCTTCAAAACTAAGGCCAAAATCTACTTCTATGTCTAAAAAAACGACGCGTGGGCCGCGTGTGCAGGCCCCTATGCCTGAAAAGCAAATGATCAAAATGGCTGAAGATGTAATTACCTTGATCAGGGGTAGCCAACCCCCTCCTGCTAAGAGGCCTAGGCAAAGACATTGATTATGAATCTTCTGATCAGGATTCTATTTCTTCTGATTCTTCTACTGAACAGGATTTATATATACCTACTTATGAGGACTCTGACGCAGATGATTCCATTCCTTCTGCTTCTCCCCCTGAGGATTTCTCTTTTGGAGAAACTTTACATACCTTAAGGGAACATTTCCACTGGGAAAGTCAGGATTCCTCTGAATCTAAAGAGAGACTTAGGGAATTTCTTCTTCTTCCTCGGCATAGATGTTTGGCTATACCTCCTGTTCTAGACATTGTTGATTATGTTTTTTTCAGAATCTAGTATGACTCCTGATTCTCTGCCTCCGGCTCCTAGTAAGCCAGACAGATACTACAGGGTTCCTGACTCCCACAAATTCCTTTTCAAAAATCCTACTGCTGATCCTGAAACCATTTCTCAGGGTCCCAAGGGCATTAAGGCCTCTACTGCTAAAAATCCTACCCCTTCTGATAGAGATTCCAGGGCGCTGGATAGATGGGGTAAGAAGGTTTACACGTCTGCAACCTTGGCAATCAGGGCTTTAAACTGTCAATTTCATATGCTTAAATATCAACAGCATATCATGGGACTACTTAAACAGAAAATGATGATAATCTCTGACTGTGTGGAAAATAAAGATTTGCAGGATTTATTACATTCAGCTGAACAAGTTGGAAAACATACTTTGCAATGTGATTTTGATTCCTTGGAGGCCTCTTGCAGGGCTGCTGTAACTGGATTTGTGCTAAGAAGACATGCTTGGCTCAAAGAGCAAACTCTGCCTGACCATGCTAAAGCAAAATTGTTGGATACTCCTTTACAACAGGACCGTCTCTTTGGTAATAAGGCCGAAGAAGTGTTAAAAAAGATGGAAGATAAAGCTAAATCTATGCAAACTGTGAACAAGTGCAACCTCCAAGATTTAGCAGGCACTGGCCTACTAAGAACTGGTCCTTTCCAGTCCCTTCGAGAGCCGCTCAAGTCAAATCCAGACATTCCAAAGGCTCCAGGTTTCAGTCACAAGGAAATTTTAGAACAAAACAATGGGGTGCCTCCACCTCCAAATCTGGAAACAACAAGGCACCTCCCTATGGTAAACAGTTTCAATGATTTCCCTCTACAAGCATCAAGCACTTAACTTTTTGCCGCCCCTTTGGGGGGAAAACTGGCACTTCATGCAGGAAACTGGCAACTTATTACCCTGGACAAATGGGTTTTAAATATAGTATCCCAGGGATACAGATTTCTTTTCCACACATTGCCAATCCCAAACGGATGGCCAGATCTGCCCCCAAATCAGTGGGCAGAGGCCCAGAAACAAGTTCTATCCCTCATGAACATGGGGGCTATTCAGCCAGTACCAGAAGAGGAAAAGGGACAATGTTTCTATTCAAGACTTTTCCTGGTACCCAGAAAAGAGAAATCATGGCGTCCAGTTCTGGACTTATCCACTCTAAACACATTTCTGGACATTCCAAAATTCAAGATGCTGACTCTTCAACAGTTAGTACCTATGCTAGGCAAAGATACCTGGTTGGTAACTCTAGACTTTAGAGGCTTACCTGCATATCCCAATCAGGGAATCTTGCAGAAGATACCTCCGCTTCAAAGCAGGCTACTTGCATTGCCAGTTCTCTGCACTGCCCTTTGACTTATCTATTGCGCCCATGGTCTTCACAAAGTGCCTGGCTGCAGTAATTGTTTTTTGCAGGCAAAGAAATATTCAAATATATCCATACCTGGACGATTGTCTAATTCAGGCAGAAAACAAGGACATTCTTCTAAAGCATCTGGTGTTTGTAAAAAGGGTTCTAACTTGTCCAGGGTAGACCATAAACGAAAATAAATCACAGCCGGTACCCTCTCAAAAAATTACATTCCTGGGTGCAAGCTTGAGTACAACTGCCCAGATGACTTACCTTACTCCAGAAAAGCAAATTCAATTGGTGACTTACTTCAAACGTGGCCACAAAAACCCTGCTATCTGCAAGACTAATTCTGCAAGCCTTGGGGTTCATGGCCTCCTGCATTCTTCTAATTCCATATGCAAGACTGCATATGAGGAAACTTCAAGTGGTACTTAAAAAGTTTATGGAGTCAACATTGTCACAGCCTGGCAACAATGATTCCTATCATACCTTGCCTGCAACTAGAGTTCCTGTGGTGGGCAGAGGCCTGCCACCAAAGCAAGGGACTGCCATTCATTCCACCCCCTGCCGCCCAAACCCTAACTACAGACTCGCCAGACTATGCTTGGGGGGGCTCATCTGGCAGGAAAGTGCATTCAGGGCAAGTGGAGCCCAAATCAAATGCACCTACATATCAATCAGAAAGAGATGCTAGCTGTACAGAATGCACTGACAGCCTTCAAGGACTACCTTCATCCAGGACAACTAATGATAGACAGACAACACCACAGTTATGTGGTACATAAACAAGCAGGGGGGTACACATTCCTACTCCCTATGCAGACTAGCCATGGCATTGTGGAACACGGCCTTGACCTACCAAATACAACTACAAGCTCAATTACTGCCAGGAAAGCAAAATACTCTGGCAGATGATCTAAGCAGAAATCTTATGGACCCACATGAATGGAAACTGGAACCACACGTTTTCAGCATGTTGACATGCAAATGGGGGAGTCCAGACATAGTTCTGGGGTGAGGCAAAAAGATCTATCAGTTGGACAAATTCTGCAGAAGAATTCATCACAAAAAAGCTTGGAAAGTGGATGCTCTCTCATTCAGCTGGAAAAATCTGTCTGTCTATGCTTTTCCCCCTCTGCCTCTTCTCTCCAAAGTTCTACTAAAAGTCCATCAGAACAAACCAAAAATGATTCTGATTGCTCCAGACTGGCCTCTCCAACACTGGTACCCACTACTGCGCAATGTGTCACACCTTCCTCAGTGGCACCTGCTTCAGACACCTTACCTACTCTCTCAGCAGAACTACCAAATTCTGCATACTCTGCTCCAAGCTTTGAATCTTACAGTGTGGCTAATCAACTAATTTCACCCTTGTCATCCCTCAGCAAACCTGTGATGGATGTCATTTTGGGAGCTAGAAGGACTAGTATTAGAAAATCTTATGCTGACAAATGGAAAAGATTCTGTGCCTGGAACCAATCACAAGGAATAAGCACAGCAATGCCCAGTATTACTCAGATTCTGCAATATTTAACTGAGATGCTTCACAAGGGCCTATCTTTTTTTTTCCATAAAAATCCATGCCTCAGCCATTTCAGCTCATTACAACACACAGAACCTCCCCTCCTCTCATTCTCTGCTAAAGCAGCATCTCAGAGGGTCCAAAAATTTAAGACCTCCCAGGAGAGTGCCAATTCCTGCATGGGACCTCAATTTTGTTTTGGAAAAACTCCCTCCCTCCTTTTGAGCCAGCTGCTACTGACCTAAAATTTCTCTCCTGGAAAACAGCTTTCCTTTTAGCAGTCATTTCAGCTAGAAGGATTTCAGAATGACAGGCTCTTATGGCAGTGAAGCCTTTCATTATTTTTCATCCAGAGAGGGTGGCTCTCAGGACCAATCCATCTTTCATACCTAAGGTGTTATCCAGTGTGGCTCTTAATCAGACCATTCATCTGCCAACTTTCTTTCCCAATCCACAGAACAAGGGTCAGTATATTCTGCATTCATTGGATGTACACAGACAACTTCGATTCTACTTAAACAGGACAAAATCTCTAAGAAAATCTGAACTACTATTGGTGGCACTTGCTGCAGGGGCAGAGGGAAAGGCCATTTCAAAGCAGACCATTTCCAAATGGATAAGCCGTTGTATTCGTTTCTGCTATATGCACCATGGTAAACCTATCGCCAAGTGGATCAGATCTCATTCCTCCAGGGCTGCATCTACTTCTGCAGCCTTTCTCAGAGGGGTTCTTACCAGAGACATTTTAGAAGCTGCTACCTGGAGCTCAGTTCATATGTTCACCAAACATTACCATTTACCTCTCTTCTCTAAATCCAGAGCTGGCTTTGCCACTGCTGTCCTGCAGGGCCTTATAGCTGCTCCTATTGCTGTATAAATCCATCCTCCCAACCATAGCTTTGGGATTCTACCCAAATGTAATGACTGCAACAGTGAAACACTAAGAACATAGTACAGTTGTGTACACTTGGCATAAATGTAGATTTTCCAGTGTATTCACTGTTGCAGTCCTGGTTACCCACCCTCCAGCCCCCTGTTTTTGTCTTACTATACCTCTCCTTTCTTTTACTATGCTTAAAAGCCTTTTTGGTGTATTTGCTTTTGTTTGGAGGTATATTTTTTGTACCGTTTGGGGGGCACCTGACATCTGGGGCAAGAAAAACTGATGTAATTGCATCGGCTGCATGTTTTATACCCCTGACGACCTGACATCATGGAAGTAGGAAGAGCAACTGACGCAGGACCCAAGACTTTGTTAATCAGGCCGACTGAGGGCAACCTGCCAGCAGATTACCCTAATGTAATGACTGCAACAGTGAATACACTGTAACATCTACATTTATGATAAATGTACACAACTGTACTTTAGCTATGCTGGTGTACTTCACACATGCACTTCCCTACTCACCTTGGCACAGCTGGCAGTACCTCACATCATCACAAAGGCATTCACATTGTTCCTTATTTAGACCTGTTGATTCAGGCACCTTCTCCCAGTTGCCTGTTATAGGCTCTGGAGTTTCCATCTCTGTCCATCAAAGTCTGGGGTTTACTCTCAACTTCCAAAAGTCTGCCCTGACTCCCTCTCAGGATCATGTTTTTCTGGGTTGCAGGATTCAGACAGTGCCAGCGTTGGCCTTTCTCCCACCTCCATAGGTTTTCTCCTTGACAGCTTTCTTTCAGTCTCTTCCTGTGCCTGCCATTCCAGCCAGAGAATTTCTTCAGGCTCTAGGATTCATGGCCTCTTGTCTTCCAGTACTCCCTCTTGCTAGACTGCATATGCAGAAGCTTCAGTGGTACCTCAAATCAGTTTGGCTTCTGGATTTCAGAGTGCCTCTTTCTTATCTCCTGCAGGAATTTGAGTGATAGATTAATCAACTTACTCTCAACCCAGGTTTTCTTTCTCAACCTGTGGTTCCTTCTCATGAAATATTCACTGACATGTCAGACATGGAGTGGGGGGGCTTCCTGTGGTCACCTGAAAACCAAGGTCTCTGGACCCCCCCCCATCAGAAGTCAGGGCATATTGACATAAAAAAGTTGAGAGTTCTGTTTCTGGCCCTTCAGGCTTTTCACCCTATGTTCTCTCCAGGTTCCCTGAAGGTTTATACAGACAACATCACATTGGTGTGGTATATCAACAAGCGGGGGGGGGGGGGGTGAAGTATTTTCTTATTTGCAGGCTTGGATCTTCAGGCCTGGGATCTGGCTATTGGTTATCAGTCAGCTCTTCAAGCAGTGTATATGTTTTCAGAACATAATCTAGTGGCAGACTCCTTGTGCAGGTCCAAACACAGGCCAACGAATGGGTGCTTTACAGACTGATGTGTTTGCCGCTTGTCTGAACAGACAGATCCCTCTTTTGTGTTCCAGAGTGCTTTGCCATTTGGCATGGAATATGGATGCTCTTTCTTTTCCTTTGAAGGGAATATTACTCGATGCCTTCACTCCTCTTCCTGTACTTCCAAGAGTCCTGCGGAAGGTTCTGCTGGACACCACAGAAATCTTGATGGTGACTCCCTTTTGGCCAAGACAGCACTGGTTCCCTGTCTTTATGCATCTGACCAGGGGCATCACCAGAAGTTACTTTCAGTTGAGTCTTGTCACACAGGACAAGGGGTCACTTATCCATCCTCGCCTGTCTGCTCTTCAAACGACACTGTTTGACGATAGGATTTTGATCCATTTTAAGCACCTATTTTCTGAGGACATGTACAGGGGTTTTGCAGGAGGCAAGAAGACCCACAACCAGAATGTCTTGTATGTCCTAATGGAAAATATTTTCTGGCTGGTTCCATTCTCATAGCAAGGATTCTTATTCAGTGGGGGATCCCTGTGGTTCTCTCCTATTTGTGAGTTGCTGAAGCCTGGCTTGGCATGTTCTTCTGTAAAGGCCTATTTGTCCGCTATTTCTGCCTGTCTGCCCTAGAATCCTCCTCTGGCTTCTCGTTTTGAGTTCAAACAGTTTGTGAAAGGTGTCCTGCATCTTAGGCCCCCAAGGAAGCCTTTCCTCCTCTTTGGGACCTTAATTTTGTTTTGGAAAAACTGACCCAGGCTGCTTTTGAGTCTGCCGTTTCATCTTCTGTGCAACACTGTTCTTGAAAGATTGTCTTTTTGCTTGCTCTTAATTCTGCTCTGAGGGTTTCTGAGCTTCAGGCCGTTATGACCCCCCCCCCCCCCCACAGGGACAAGGTGTCCCTTCGTACTAATCCTTTTATACCCAAGGTTGTTAATTGTGCTTGAATCAGGCGTTACAACTCCTTTCCTTTTTTTCCTTCTCTCTCTGTTAGTGAGAGGGTTCTGCATAATTTGGATTTGCACAGAGTGCTCCAGTATTATTTGGATAAAACTAAGGTCATTTGTAAGTCTGACCAGCTTTTTGTTTCTTTTCATCTCAGGACATTGTCTGGCTGTTTCTAAGCACACTGTCTCCTCCTGTATATTTAAGGCCATTTCCTTTTATTTTATGGCAAGTGTTTGTTTACTTTTGTTAGAGTTAATTTCACTTGTGCTGTTGCCTCTTCTATGTTTTCTTCAAGGGTTTGGACACCAATCCCATTTGGTCTTTATTGCATACCTTTATTAAGCAGTATAAATTGGATGTTTGTAGGGCCAGAGCACGTTTTGCTAGGGCCATCCTGCATGGGTTTGTGTAGGGCTCTTCACAGCCTTCCACCTCCTACTACTCCTCTTGAGCCTTTGTACTCTCCGTAAGGTGAAGAATACTGCAGGAGTGATATAGGAGTGCAAGGTAAGATTTTACACAATTATATACTATAACAGTAAATGTCCTTCTCAAAACTCTTGCAGTATTTGGTCCCTCCCTCTAGCCCCCTTTTTCTTTTGGACTTTGATTTGGTTACCCTCCTGGCTGAGGGTCCCCTTTTTCTATCCACATTTTCTCTTTCTGGGGATACATAGCCTCTTTTCTGCTATGGAGACTCTCTTCTGGGGCAGTTCAGTTCTGGGTAACTGTCTGTATGTCCCCTTTATGCCACATGTCCTGTACGGGGAGTATACATGTGACATACAGTGCATACAAGATCTAAATAAAGGCTTTAGTATTCTGGCCAGACATTGGGCTATTTTTGGCAAGAGATTCCTAAGGTGAAGAATACTGCAACAGTGAAGAAAATTCTTCATTCAAAATTCATCCCTGGCTTGACACCGGTCTCTCTAATGGACACGGGCAGCCTGTAAATGACTCATCTCCCAGGCTCCTGCTTGCAAGTGTTTCATCTTCCAAGCCCTTGCTTACACTTATCAAGTGCACCAGAACTTGTGAGAGATTTGGCTAAGATTAAAAAGGCCCTTGTGGTCATTAGCCTAATAAACACCTAAGAAAATCACATTAGTTTATTTTTCAGATCTGATGTCCACTTCATTAAGCATCACGAATGGGTCTTCAAATCTATCCTTGGATCCTAGCTGACTGTTTCTCAGACGTACGATCTGAGCCTCAAACTCCTTCCTCTCTCTCATAATGCCTCACTCCCTAACAAACCCGCAGATCTTATTTGCTGCCATTTGGTCCAGACATGATTGTGAGCCTCTTCAGTGTTTGTGGGTAAAATCTTCTTTATTTCCAAATTTTCTAAGTGTTTTTCTTTGTTAAATTAATATGGTAGTCTCCTGCCTTCTGTACCTCCCCTCCTACTTCAGTATCTTAGTGGTTGTTGGTGTTAGATCTCTCCCGCCCTTTTTGCAGATTTGCTTTCCCTTTTTCTTCCTTTACTTCTTTATGAACAAACAAAAAAAGCTTTTCAACTACCTTTTAGTTGTAGTGCGGTTTTAGTGGTAGCATGTGACTGACTAGCTGTGTGTGCGCGCGCACATTCTCCAAGTGCCTGGCAGTTATGTTTAGACAAACCCGAGAAACCCGGTGGATTTAAAAGGTGTACCTATTGTGGGCATCAGATCCTCCAGTCTGATGCCCACCAGAGGTACGTTTACTGTTTGGGCTTGGGGAACTTGATATGCCTTGCGATATTTGCACAGGGTTCAGTCCCTGGGCTCTAGCAGACAGGAGGAACAAGCTCCTTTTAAGAGGGCTTCTTCCCTCCTCTGGACTCCAAACTCCTGTGGTGAAGAAGCGACCCCCCCTCTGCTTCCCCAGGGATGTCAGCTTTCACCTCTGAGAAGAGGAGAAAACTTATGGATATGACTTGTTCAGATCCTTCAGCTCTGTGCTTCTCCCCCAGATCCGACAGGCCCATCAGATCCGAGCGAGTTGGTGATGACCCATCCCTCCCACCTTGGCGGATCCAGTGACCTCTGGTCTTAGCAGCCTTTCTCAGGTGTTAGAGGTCATTCAGATCCGTAGTTCGTCTTCCCAGAGCGGACTCCAAAGCACTGCCATTTGGAGCACCAGTCTCAGAGCCTTACTCTGCATCAGTGTAAGTCCCCTTCACCAGCCCACACTGCCCGACAAAGAGCTTCACAGGTGTGGTCTACACACACTTGTCCTCTAGGCTATCTCATTTGGAGATGGATCAGATGATGAGGAGCTTCCTTAAAGCCCCAATCCAGCTGGTGATTTTACCTTCTTTGACCCACGCTGGATCCGTGAGAGCTTCTACCACTATACCTCAACCTTTTCCTCCTCTTCCTTTGGTTTCGGAGTCGCAGGGTCTAGCAATACTAAGTGGATCAGCGTCGGATCATGGTATGTTCTTCTGGCTTCAACAGAGTCCCAGACTGCCTCAGCTTCGTTTTTATCTGAGCAGAGTGGGTCCTGGATCCAAGATGTTGACTCCGGGTCCTTTGAGATGGTGTTGGCTCCACCTTTGTCTTTCTCGGAGCGAACCCTTCTGTTGGGGGACTCAGTTTTCAGTAGCTCGGGGCTGGTGCATTTTGTAGGTATGGGATCTGCGGTGACCGTCTTTCCCTTCTTGGGGGCTTCAGCCTCCTGGGCTGGGGGGCATTCTCCTTTGGCATTCTTGGCGGCGAGAGGGCTACTTGCCCCTTGAGAGATTTGCTCCCATCTGTATGATCCATAGTCAGCCCCTCCTGGTGAGCCTCCAGCCAACCCCTCAGCAAGAGGTTTCCATGTCTTCAGAGTCCTCCCCAGAGTACCCTGCAAAGGAGGTTCCTGGGAAGTGCTGATGCAAGAGGAAGCACATTGACTCCCGTTTGGAGTCTTTAACAGAGGACACTGACTTTGATAAAGGGAAAGGGTCCCCCTGACGATATCTCCTTTGGAGATATCTTGGAAATCTTCAAACAAAAGGGTGGAGGGTCTTCTCAACCCCCTTCCTTGGAGGAGTCAATGTTCCTGGAGGCATTCGGGATGGGACCATCTACATCCTGGTTGACCCCACTGGCAGAGGAACTTATTGACCTCCTCGCCTGCTGGGCTTGAAAGGAGCCTAACAAAGAGCCAATCCCGAAACGAGCAGATAATAAAGGTGTCCCGGTTGATGCCATTGTGGTGTCAGCAGACACCAAAAAAGAGCTTGTGAAACAGAGCTCGGATGTCAATTCCCCGAACAAAGAGTCTCAGACCTTGGACAAACATGGGAAGTGAGTGTATGCCTCAGCCACTTTTTTGTCTCGAGCATTAAATTTTCTAGCACATTTCACTTGCCTCCAGAGAGACTTGGTGAAGGAACTTTCCACATCTCTGGGGCAATTGCTGCCGGAGGAAGCTTTTAAAAAAGGTTTCCCCACAGCTGAATACAGTGTCTTTTATTGCAAACTGTTCGATGAGGCTAATCTTCCACGCTTCAGAGGGAACCTTTCGAGCGATTTGTTCAGACATAGCTCTCAGACAACATGAATGGATGAGATTATGCAGGTTTGTGGACCCCTTCAAAGCATCATTTATTAACGCCCCCTTTGGTTCCTCCTTGTTCGGACCATCGGTTAGGGAGACTTTGACCTGCAGCGAGCAGGAGGCCAAGACTCTTACCTGTTGTGGGAATCAAATTTTCTTCCCCCCAACAGACTTTTTCCAGGAGCCAACAGAGTGGGAAGATGATGTGGTTTTGTAAATCCCATTGGCCCTTTCTTGACTCGCTGGAGGATTCCTCTTTCCAGGGCAGAGGGAGAGAATATAATGGTAGACACCGCCCCAGGGGCAGAAGGGGTCCTCAGAACCAGGGCTTCAGGGGACCCTTCTGTGACGAGCCCTTTCAGCGCTCCTGAAGCGCTGCCCAACTGACCTATTCTTGAAGCAGTTGGAGGCAAACTTTCTTTACACCCAACAGCCTGGACAGAAATAAATGACACTTGGGTGTAAACATCATATCCAGAGGCTTCTTGATTCCCTTTTCCTGTCCTCCTCCCCCCACAGGGGAGCATCTCCCCGACGTGCTACCCAGTCAGGAGGAGAATGTCTGTGTAAAAGTGCAAAAACTTCTAGACAAAAGAGTCATCCAGGGGGTCCCAACCAAACAATGAGGCTATGGAGCTTAATTGCACTTCTTTTTGTGGCAAAGAAGACCGGGGACCTTCGACCAATATTAGATCTTGGCAGTTTAAATGTGTTTGTCAAGAAGTCAAAATTCTGCATTGTTACGTACAATCCATTCTGTCGCTAATGTGCAAGGATGACTGGATGTGCTCAGTGGATTTCCAGAATGCGTGCTATCGCATCATAATAGGCTGTCCAGGAGATTTCTACTCTTCTGACTGGGAGCTGATCAATTCCAATTCAGAGCACTGTCCTTTGGTATCACCACAGCCCCACAGGTGTTCACCAAATGCATGGCAGTAGTAGCAGCGCACCTCTGTCTGCAAGGTTTCCATGCGTTTCCCTATGTGGATGATTAGCTCCTGACAGCACCCACAAGGCATCAACTGTTCCTGGCGATTCAGGTGATAATGTTATTGTTTCTTCACCTGGGTATCACGGTCATCATGACCAAATCCAAGTTGGTCCTGGTTCAGGAAATAGAATTCATTGGGACACAGTTGAACATAAAGCAAGTCGCGGCTCTTCCCTTACACTGTACATCATCTCTCAGACAGCAAGTGGAATGCCTTTTGGACACACCAACTCCTTCAGCTCACCCGATTCTCATAGCCTTGAGCTCCATGTCAGCTGCCATTACATTGCCACAGTAGAAATCCTTCTACGTGGCACACCTCATCACAAAAGGTTTCTCATCCAGGAAAAAAGAGGTAGTTGTTCCCCTCTACTCGTCACTCATTAGACCCATTATAGTGTACAGCGCCCCTTTTGGTATGTACCTCACAAGACATCTACAACAACTGGAAAGGCCGCAGAAATACCTCGCAAAGAGGATTACCAGCCTCAAACAGATGCCCTACACAGACAGTCTCAAAAAACCCCAGCTTTACTCCGTCGCATATCGCCTACTCAGAGGCGAATTCTGCCTAACATACAAAGCTATGACAGACCCAAAGCTGTTGGACATGCTCCACTTAAAGAAATCCCAATCCCTCCGAGCTACACGCTCTAGGGACCTAAACCTTGTCACCACAATAAACAGAACATGCTAGAGGGATAGATTCCTGTCCCAGAGACTTCCCATACTCTGGAACAAACTACCTATCTATATCAAACAAGCTCCTCATTAGCACTCTTCAAGAAGAATCTTGATGATTGGATGGGAAATAGGAAATTCACCTCTGGGATCACCTCTGTGGCTCTGCTCGACAGTGGCACAGGAAAATAATTTTCTTCCTTTTTGGCTAAGCTTGTATAGGCCCTAGGGCCGATAGCCTAGTAACTACCTATGAACCTATGGTGCCTGTAGCCAGGTTCTTCATGAGACTTCTTTTGTGAACCCTAGCTGTTCAGTGGTCCATCTGGTGTCACGCATTATCAACCCTGATCAAATTCACAACAATTTGCAGACGTCATCTGCTATGGTGGATGCTCATGGATGACCTTCTTTTAGGCAAGCCCTTTATCCTTCCCCACCCTTTGGCCACAGTGACCACGGATGCCTCCTTTTTGGGGTGGGAGGGCATTTTCAGGAAAGGATGGTCCAAGGCACGTGGTCCCTCATGAAGACCAAATTGCACATAAACATCCTGGAGATGAAGAGCTTTTCTCCCGTTGCAAGCCTTTTACATCTGCCTTCCTGTGCAGACGATTGCAATCTTGACAGACAATACGTCAGAGGTGTGGTACATTAACAAGTGGGGGGAACTCGATCTTATCCTCTCTGCAGAGAGGACATGAGAGTTTGGGAATGGGCAATTGCTTCCAGCTGCTTTCTTATTGCAACGCACATCTTGGGGGAGTCAACTGTCCTGGTGGACAAGTTGAGCAGGCCCATTTTGAGTCCTCACGAGTGGTCCAGGAACCAGTCAGTATCGAACGAGATTTTCACCTGCTGGGGCCAACCTTGCTGCGATCTTTTTGTCTCCCCCCTAAACAACAAATGTAGCAGATACTACGTTCTGACCCCCCCCCCCCCGAAGGGGAAGTCACCAAGGGATGCTGTGGTCCACAATTGGCCCCCTGGTCTCCTGTATGCTTTTCCTCCTATCCCTCTGATACCCAAGTTCTTTCAGAAAGCCAGCAGGTTGAAGACCAGTCTTATCTGCATTGCTCATCATTGGTCTTGTCAGGTATGGTTCCCCTTTCTGCGATCTCACAGCAAATATCCTCCATGGATATTGGATCCCAGACAAGATCTCATTTCACATCCGACAGAAGGTCAAACTCCCAGTCTCTGGTCCCTCAATCTAACCTCTTGGTTTCTCTACTTCCAGTGATTTTGGTTAAGTCCAAGCTTTCCTCTTCTGTCCGTGAAATAATTCTCGCTTCTCAAAAGCCATCCACCAAAAAGGTGTATTGCAGCAAGTGGAAAAGGTTTTCCATTTGGGCATCACAGAAGAATATAGATCCTTTTTCTGCATCAGTCTCGGATATCCTAATGTTTTCAGCCATCTTTTTCATGAGGGAACAAGTTTTTATACAATTAAGGTTCAACTCGTGGCCATCACTAACTTTCATGTCAGGATGGGAATTAACTAATCTTTTACTCTTACTTCTTCCAAACTTTGTCGGGCCTTATTAAAAGGAGTTTTTCATCTGAGACCTCAGATTAAGGATCCTTCTTCACTTTGGGATCTTACTTTAGTGTTGCAAGGTCTCACCCAAAAACTCTTTGAACCTGCAAGTTCTTGTGCACTGAAGTACTTGTCTTGGAAGACTGCTTTTCTTGTGGCTATCACATCAGCCAAGAGAGTTTCGGAATTGCAGGCTTTGTCTTAATAACCTCCATACATAACCTTTTTTAAGGATAGAGTTTCTCTGGAAACAAATCCATCCTTCATTCCTAAGGTTGCTTCTGAGATTAACATGAATCAGACCATTCATTTTCCTGTGTTCTTTCTTAATTATTCTAACAAAGGCAAATATCTCTTACATTCCTTGGACATTCACAGACAGTTGCGTTCTTATCTGCAATAGGATTAGACCTCACAGAAAATCAGATCAGCTGTTCATGCCTTTTCACCTAACAGTTTGGGATAAGCGGTCTCTAAGGTTATTGTGGCAAGATGGATTACAGAATGTATTTCTACATTTTACTCCCAACAAGGCAAACAACTTCTCCATCTGGTTAGAGCACACTCAACTAGATCTGTGTCAACCTCTTCATCCTTCTCTGCTAGAACTCCAGTTAATGAGATCTGTGCTGCAGCTACTTCGCTCACACTTTTATATCTCATTGCAAGTTAGACATTTTCATGAACAGGGCATCCTTTGGTTCTGCTGTGTTCTGTCATATCCTTCCTTGAGGTCCTCCCAGGGTTTGTGTAGCTGGGGAATCTGACCCATTTCGTGATGCATAATGAAATGGACAACATCAGATTAGAAGTTATGTACTTAGCATAACTTGATATCTGTGTTGTCCAATTTCATTATGCATCACTTCCTGCCCTCCTTCCCCTTTCCTTGTATGGCTGAGAGTAACCTAGAAGACTAAGGAACCCAGTAGTAGCTCCTAGTTTGGACTCCAGTAGCACTTTTTGTTTCTGTTTTTGACTTGTAGTGGGGATATCCATCTTATGGTTAGGCTAGACAACTCGATCTGAGGGTTTGTTAGGGAGCGAGGCATTATGGGAGAGGGAGGAGTTTGAGGCTTGGATTGTATGTCTGAGAAATGGGTGGCTTGGATCCAAGGACTGATCCGAAGACCCATTTGTGATGCATAATGAAATTGGACAATACAGATACCAAGTTGTGGTAAGTACATAACTTCTGTAGTTGCTTTTGCAAACCATATGTAACAGGTGGGTAATTACTGATGTTTGCTGCTTTTGTATTTACTTTTGTACATAAGACTGGAAGACTTTAGCAAAGATCCATGAAGCTTTTAGTTCAGATATCTAATGCACTGATCTGTTTAATTGACCTCAAGACACATGATCACTCACTGGAAGCTTTGTAGTTTTATGCTTTATTTATTCTGTTGAGCATTGAGGTATTTTTGGTAGTAAGTGTTGGTAGAAGATATTCATTAAAATAATTTTTTTTTCTTCCCCAACAGTGGTCCCTTCTGTTTCATGTACCAGAGTAGCTTTGATGGCAAGGGTGCTGCATGTCTGTCACTTTGTCTATGTTGCAGTGGGATTCATAGTAGCCTGCTGTACAGCATTGATTATAGGAGACCGCTATCGATTTATCACTGCTTCTTGCATAACTAAAGAAAGGTGACTTTTTTTTCCTTACTCTTTAAAAAAAACAGTCTGCTTCATTTTAGTATAGGTAGAATGCAGAAAACTTTACTGCTTCCCTTCCAAAAGAAGCTAGATTTACTTTGGGTGTAACTTCCATGCTTTATAAGTTTATTAACTTAAAAAACGTAAATGTTTTCATCACTTTACCATTACAGGAAAGCCTTTCATCTTGTAATGTTTTGTCTTGACCATACAGCTGTTTAAGTGTATTCATCCTATGTTGCACTAATGATTTTCCTTGTGGAGTTTGGCATACTTTCCATGTGCAATTTTGAAAAACCTAGATGCAAGGGTAATTGCTTTATTCTATAGCATTTAGGGTATAATCTTGGGAATTAATGCATTTTGGCTTGAACTGTTTTGTTGTCTGGAGTGCTACAGCAAATAATGTCATTTCTTTTATCAGCTTGAAGTATAGCTCATCAGCGCATACTGTCCAATGCAGATTTCCACATTGTAGTTAATGGCAAACTTAGTTTTGCTTTAAATGCTGAACCTGATTACGGAGTCAATTTCAGTGGATAATTTAGTATCTCATGTTAATTTTCATACATTCCTTACTTGTTGGGTGGCAGTTCTGTCCTCTGAACAGAGTCAGCCGTTATAACAAGCTTGCGCCAGCCAAAAAACTCTCAAGCTAAGCTTTACCCATTGGGCCCCTCTCTACATTACCTCAGTTCTTGTTTGCCATGCACTGAATCATGACGTGTCAGGCCAGCTCTCAGCTAAGTCATTTCACATTTTTCACTACTTACTCCTTTTCTTGGTTTTCTTTCATATATTTAATTAATCTGTTGCTATTCGCATATTATTTCCTTATCTGCATGAGTGTCCCATTTCTTTCTTTCCTTCTTTTACCAAGTTCGGTACTCTTCGTACCATTGCTGCTATAGGCCTTCCCTTATCTCTACAGTAATTCCTAATACCATTGTTGGCATTTCTGTTTCTCCTCTCTACTGTAACAAAAAAAAAAACTTTTTTTTCTTTGCGAGTTTGAGTTGACCAATTTGTTGTTAAAATTGTATTTTTGGTTGCAAATATGTCTGAGAGAAAAAGAACAACTGGTTTCAAACACAGTGACCAGTGTGACAGGAAAATGCCTAATGTGGACAATCATGTGTCCTGTGTCTACTGTCTTGGGTGCCACACCTGTCTTTGAAACGCCCTTGCGAGATATGTAAGGGATTTAGCTCCTGCACTTTGGCAGAATGGAAAAACAAGTTTCTGCTTAAAGGTCTCCTGAAATCTCCTTTCGCGGAGCCTATTTCTGAGTCGGGAGGGCTCAACCCCTCCAAAGAGAGAACAATAAAAAGAGGAGTAAAAATCCGTACCCTCCTCTTCTCACATCAGTGAATCAAAACTGATGGAGTCAAAAGCAAAAATTTCTAAATTGGCACCAACCTCTGCACCGGGGCCTCAAACCCCCTCTTTAGATGTTCTTCATGTTTCACTGTTGCAGTCATTACATTTGGGTAATCTGCTGGCAGGTTGCCCTCAGTTGGCCTAAATTCCAAAGTCTTGGGTCCTGCATCGGTTGCTGTCTCCTCTTCCATGACGTTAGGTCGTCAGGGGTATAAAACATGCAGCCGACACCATTTTCTTTAGTCTTTCATGCCGCGCGGTGCCCGAAGCAGAAGCATTTCGCAAGTGCTGGTCGGCTGACTACTGAAATATTCGAGTTTGAGTTTCAGAACCGAAGTCTTCACTAAACCTAAGTACCCCGTTGGGGAAAAATTTTTCTTGCTTTTTACCGATGCCAGAAAAAGTTAATAATTGTATTACTTGTGGGAAGCAAATATCTCATAAGGATTTCCATTTATACTGTATTCCTTGCCTAGGCCCTGATCACAACGTGCCTGGCTGTCGGTTTTGTGCTAGATTTAACCAACGCACTGTTAAGTGTCTGTATATTTTTGCATCAAAGTATTTTGGAAACCGATTTAACTACCCAGAAATGTCATTGAATAGTAGTCCAACTACCGGAGTACATAAAAAAACGCAAAGAAAAGTACAGAGAAAGGCAGTAGAGATCCAAAACCGACGACGAAGCTTCTCCTAAGCCAGTCGCCGGTACTCAGTGAGGCGCTTTTGCAGCCCCTGATACCTGCTACCTTTGAGTCGCAGGCCTCTACCGACACCCATGTGGAGTCCGGCATGCCGCGAGATACTCAAGGTATTGGACCGACGGATGTATCTCCCTCGGATGAGTCCGGAGCCGCTGAGCAGGCACCGGCTTCTGAGGGGTGTATTCAGACCTCAACATTTGTATATCAAACCAACGAAAGCTGCAAAAGCAAAGACTACAGCAACTTCAAAAACTAAAAAAAACGACACTTGAGCCACGTGCACAGGCCTCTGTGCATAAAAAACAGATGATCAAAATGGCTGAAGACCTTATTACCTTGATCAGGGGTACCCATCCCCCTCCTGATAAGAGGCCTAGGCAAGACACTGATTAGGAATCTTCAGATCAGGTTTCTATTTCTTCTGATTCCTTTTCTGATCAGGAATTATCTATGCCTCCCTATGAGGATTCTGATGTTGAGGACTCCATTCCATCTGCATCTCCTCCTGAGGATTATTCATTTGGAGAAACCTTGCATACTTTGAGGGAGCATTTTCATTGGGAGAGTCAAGACTTCTCAGAATCAAAAAAGAGACTCGGGGATTTCCTTCTTCTCCCTCAGCACAGGCCTTTAGCAATTCCCCCCATTTTAGACATTGTGGATGATGTGTTTTCGGAGTCAAGCTTGTCCCCTGACTCCTTACCTCTGGCTCCCATTAAGCCTGACAGATATTACAGGGTCCCTGACTCTCACAAATTTTTATTTAGAAACCCTGCTGCTGATCGTGAAACTATTTCACAGGGTCCAAAGGGAGTTAAGGCCTCAACAGCAAAAAATCCTACCCCCTCTGACAGAGATTCAAGGGCACTGGACAGATAGGGAAAAAAGGCTTGTACATCTGCAACCTTGGCAATCAGGGCCTTTAACTGTCAATTTCATATGCTTAAGTACCAACATGTTATGGGATTGCTGAAACAGAAAATTATGTTGATTTCAGAGTGTGCAGAAAATAAAGAATTGCAGGAATTATTGCATGCAGCTGAACAAGTTGGAAAGCATACTTTGCAATGTGGTTTTGATTCCTTAGAGGCCTCTTGCAGGGCCGCAGTTACTGGTTCGGTGATTAGGAGGCATGCCTGGTTAAAGGAACAAAATTTGCCTGATCATGTTAAAGCTAAATTGCTAGATGCACCTTTACAGCATGATTCTCTGTTTGGTATTAAGGAAGAAGAGATTTTAAAGAAAATGGAAGATAAAGCGAAGTCTATGCAAACTGGTAGACTTCTTACAAGTGCAACCACCAAGATTCAGTAGACACTGGCCTAAAAAAAATTGGTCCTTTCCTGTGTCAGAGTTCAAAGGGGAAAATCCAGACGCCCTAAGGGTTCCAGATACCAGGTGCAAATTCATACAGGTCAAAGCAATGGGGCGCTTCCACCTCCAAATCTGGAGGAGATAAAGCGCAAACCTACAGAAAGCAATCCTAATGACTTCCCTCTGCCTGCACCAAGCACTTATCTTTTGGCAGCACCCATAGGGGGAAAATTAGCACTTTTTGCTCAAAATTGGCAGTTAATAACCCAGGACATGTGGGTACTAAACATCATATCACAGGGATACAGATTCCATTCCCACACACTGCTGATATCAAATGGTTGGCCAGATCTGCCAAAGAATCAATGGGCAGAGGCACAGAAACAGGTTACGTCCCTCATGGATATGGGGGCCATTCAGACAGTACCAGAACAGGAAAAGGGACAAGGTTTTTACTCAAGACTGTTCTTGGTACCCAGAAAGGACAAGGCATGGTGGCCAATACTGGATTTATCGATTTTGAACACATTCCTGGACATTCCAAAATTCAAAATGCAGACTTTGCAGCAGCTTCTGCCCATGCTGGGCAAGAATGCTTGGTTGGTGACTTTAGACCTAAAATAGGCATACCTTCATGTCCCAATAAGACAATCATGCAGAGATACCTCAGATTCAAGGCTGGCTTAATGCAGTACCAATTCTCTGCACTGCCCTTTGGCTTATCTACTGCTCCCAGGGTCTTTACAAAGTGCCTGGCACCAGTAACTGCATTTTGCAGACAAAAAAGTATACAAATATATCCTTACTTGGACGACTGTCTCATTCAAGCAGAGAACAAGGGCACTCTTCTTCGACACCTGGCGTTTGTGAAAAGGCTTCTAACATGCCTAGGGTACACAATAAATGAAAAGAAATCACAACTGGTACCCTCTCAAAAGATAACATTCCTGGGTACAAGCTTGAATAAAACTGCCCAGATGGCTTACCTCACGCCAGACAAGCAAAGGCAACTGACTACTTACTTCAAACTGATGGCAACAAAAACCCAGTCTTCTGCAAGGCAAATTCTGCAGGCTCTGGGCTTCATGGCATCCTGCATCCTACTGATTCCATATGCAAGTCAACATTCTCACAGTCTGGAAATGATGATTCCTCTCATTCCCTGCCTGCAACAGGAGTTTCTATGGTGGGCAAAGGCATGTCACCAAAACATGGGACGGCCATTCACTCTACCCCCTGCCAGCCAAACCATAACAGACGCATCAGATTATGCATGGGGGGCCCACATGGCAGGAAGATGCATTCAGGGCATATGGTTACGAAAACAACTGCATCTAAATGTCAACCAGAAAGAGATGCTAGCTGTTCAAAATGCCTAACAGCCTTCAAGGACTCGCTTCATCCAGGACAAATACTGATAAAGACGGACAACACCGCAGTCATGTGGTATATAAACAAGCAAAGGGGCACACACACTCATACCCCCTATCCAGATTAGCCATGGCACTGTGGGACACAGCTTTGACCTACCAAATACATCTTCAAGCTCAATTCCTGCCAGGAAAACAAAACACTCTGGCAGACGATTTAAGCAGAAACCTTATGGATCCTCACGAGTGGAAACTAAATCCACAAGTCTTAAGTGTGATAACAGAGAAGTGGGGGGGCCCAGACATAGATCTATTTGCCTCTCCTCAAAATTATCAATTGAAAAAAAAATTCTGCACAAGGACTTACCACAGACAAGCATGGAAAGCGGACTCCCTTTCCTTCAGTTGGAAAAACCTATCAGTTTATGCCTTTCCGCCTCTGCCTCTTCTCCCCAAGGTCCTCCTAAAAGTCAGACAAGAGAAACCAAATATGATACTAATTGCCCCAGACTGGCCCCACCAATACTGGTACCCAATCCTAAGGAACTTGTCTCAATACCCAGCTTGGACCTTGCCTCAAAGACCACAACTACTGTCCCAGCAAAACAATCCGATCCTGCACAATAAACTACAGACTCTGAACTTGGCAGCATGGCTGATCATGTATTCATACAAACAACTCCTCTCAGTAAAGCTGTGATTGATGTCATTTTGGAAGCCAGAAGACCTAGTACTAGAAAATCTTATGCTGACAAATGGAAGAGATTCTGTGCTTGGAATCAAGCACAAGGAACTGCTACAGCAGAACCAAATATTCCTCAGATTTTGCAATACTTAACTGAGATGCTTGACAAAGGCCTATCTTTCTCATCAATTAAAATCAATGCCTCTGCCATTTCAGCTCATTACAATACAAAGCCACCAATCTTTTCTTATCCTTTACTAAAGCAGTATCTTAGAGGAGCCAGAAATTTAAGGCCTCCTAAAAGAGCACCACTGCCTGCATGGGACCTCAATTATGTGTTGGAAAAGCTCACCCTGCCTCCATTTGAACCAGCTGCTACCGCTGATATAAATTTCTTATTATGGAAAACAGCTGTGCTACTAGCAATTACTTCAGCAAGAAGAGTTTCAGAGCTACAGGCCCTCATGGCTGTAGAGCCTTTTATTATATTTCACCCAGACAGGGTATCTCTGAGGACAAATCCTACTTTTATGCCTAAGGTGGTTTCCAGTGTGGCTCTTAACCAAACAATTCATCTGCTAACCTTTTATCCAAATCCGCAGAACAAGGGAGAGAGAATTTTGCATTCCTTGGACGTACACAGCTAAGATTCTACTTAAGCAGGACAAAAGCTCTAAGAAAAACTGAGCAATTACTAATGACATATGCTGCAGGATCAGAAGGCAAGGATATATCATAGCAGACAGTTTCAAAGTGGATAAGCCACTGCATCCATTTCTGCTACTTAAACCATGGCAAACCTGTGCCCAAGGGCATTAGGTGTTATTCCACCAGAGCTGCAGCGACTTCAGCAGCCTTTCTAAGGGGAGTACCAACCAAAGGCACCTTTCCAAAGCATTATCATTTGCCTCTCTACTCTAAATCCAGGGCAGGCTTTGCCACTGCAGATCTGCAGGGCCTTATAGCAGCTCCTAATGCTGTTTAGCTCCAGCCTCCCAACCATAGCTTTGGGATTCTACTCAAATGTAATGACTGCAACAGTGAAACATGAAGAACATAGTACAGTTGGTTACACTCTACATAAATGTAGATGCTCGAGTGTATTCACTGTTGCAGTCCAGGTTACCCTCCTGCCATCCCCCTGTCATTCTGGAGTTTATCTTTCCTTCTCTATCTTCTACAACCTATGTGGTGTATTTGCTTGTAGATGAAGGTAAAGTTTATTGATGCATGTATGTGTGTGTGTGTGTGTGTGTGTGTGTGTGTGTGTGTGTATATATATATATATATATATATATATATATATATATATATATATATATATATTATTTATTTATTTATTTTTTTGCTACCTTTTTGGGGGTACCTGACATCAGGGGCAAGAAAAACTAAAGAAAATGGCGTCGGCTGCATGTTGTATATCCCTGACGACCTGACGTCATGGAAGAGGAGACAGCAACCGACGCAGGACCCAAGACTTTGGAATTCAGGCCAACTGAGGGCAACCTGCCAGCAGATTACCCAAATGTAATGACTGCAACAGTGAATGCACTCTAGTAACATCTACATTTATGGTAAGTGTACACAACTGTACTTTCCAGCACCTCAACAGCCGGGTACAGTGCCGTCCTCGGCACCCATGCCCCAAGCACCGACTATGACACCGATTGTGACTACAGTACTGATCTCCCGTTCAACACCAGAAATAGTTGTTCCAGTTCCGGTCACTTCTCTCCCCACCTATACATCATGGTGGTCCTTCGACCACGGTGCCAAAAGGTGAAATACCCCCTCAGACCCGATATTCCCCTACATTGGATCTGTTTTTTGGACAGCAATGCAGCCCATTTCTAGAGCTTCCTGACTCCCCGTCGGGGATGTCCACCTGCTCCTCCAGGAGCCTTTCAGAACTGGACATAGTGAGGCTTGTGGATCAGCTCCTGGTGGCCAGAGGATGTCCATCTCCTTCCAAATCCTTCCTCCCACCCGGAGCCGAGGATTTTTCTCCACAGACTGCGACATATTTTCCTCCTTCGACCTCCCTGGAGGTATCTGAGCCTTCAACACTGACGCCAACCCCAGTTCCAGCTTTTTCGGTTCCATTGGTAGATTCTACCATGGCTCCAGAGTCTACCCTTTAGCCATCGACTCGCTGTGAGCCGGGCCATCCTCAGGATTAAGATTTGTCTATCGGCACTGTGATCCCCCTAGTACCTTACCTGTTTTTTTCCACGGTGCAATCTACTACGGTTCCAGTTGCCTTAGCTGGACCGAGTCCTCTCATGGCTTCTTCCCTGGGAATGGGTTCATCGGAGTGGGGTGTGACCCCAGTCCCGAGGTTCTCTTTCTTAGTTCTGGGCTCAGATCCCTCTTTGGGCGGACCTGCTTTCCAAATGATCAAGCGGGCACTTGCCTCTGCAGGCTCCCAGCTGGCCCCTTCGGCGCCAGAGACCCATATATATCTTTCCTTTGAGCCACAGTTGACACAGCCCACTACTCAGGAACACCTGGCATGGGAACCTCAAGACATCCGTCTACAAGGTACCCATTCTGCAGAATCCTCCTCAGATGTCCCCGCTGAGGAGGTACCTCGCAAGAGATCATGCAAGAGGAAACGTGGAGTCTCCTGAGGAATCCCTCACCGAAGATAGACTACAATGAAGGGGAAGGGTCCCCACGGCCACCCCCTGAAGATGTCTCCTTTGGAGACGTATTGGAAATCTTGAAACAGTGGAGAGACTGGAAGTCCACTACCCCTTCTTCTGAGGAGTCTGTTTTCTTGCAGGCTTTCAGTGCTTGGCCCTCTACTTTCCTGGGTGACCCCACTTGCAGATAGCCTGATTCAGCTCATCGTGAAGTGCGCCTGGAAGAGACCTGATACCATTGAACCTATCTCCCGGAGACCAGACAAAATTCTTTCTCCTCCAGAGGGCAACCTACACTTGTCCAAGGGCCTACCAGTAGATGCTGTGGTTGTGGTGGCAGCTACTAAGAAGGAGCTCGCTGAGGAGAGCTGTACTGTCCATCCCCCTAACAGGGAGTCTCGAGCAATAGACAGACTAGGGAACCAGATGTATTCTTCAGCGACCTTTGCCATTCAGTCCTTGAACTATCTGGCACACTTTAACCGGCTTCAGAGAGACTTAATCTCGGAATTCTCAGAAATCCTGGCAGGAGCAGTTTCTGGTGAGGTACATGACAAAGTTGACTCACAGCTTGCCACCCTGGAATCTATCTCTAACTTGTCCATGTGGTTGATTTCTCACTCTACCGAAGGGGTAGCTAGAGCAGTGAGTGTGGGCGTTGTCATGAGACGCCACACCTGGATGCGCCTGTGATTTTGCAGATCCCTTTAAGTCTTGCTTTCTCATTGTCCCAGTAGAGACCTCTTCTCTTTTTGGTCCAAAGGTGAAATATACTTTTTAGCCAGGTGTGAAAAGGACGTGGGCGCCCATTTTTCCATCCCCCTATGACCTTCCCCTCTGAGGAGTGGAAAGACGTGGTGCAGGAAATCGCAGAGTCCTTTCCATGACACATGTGGCAAGTTTTCCCCCCGGGATAGAGGGGGTATCTCTACTGGAAAACGCCCCTTTGGAGGCAGAGAGGGTCCGCGAAATCAGGGATCCAGAAATTCTTTCTCTGGACAGCCCTATCAGCGCTCTTAGAGTGGCCTGATTGCTTACTTCTGAAACAGTCTGGGGACGATTTTCTCTGCACCACCTTGCCTGACAAACAACCACAGATTTTTGGGTGCAGACGATAATTGCCAGAGGTTATCATAGGTTGGTACTAGGCTATCGGCCCTAGGGCCTATACAAGTCTAGCCATAGCAATTCCCTGGATATTTCTTCCCACAATATTTACTTCCCTGGACCCCTGTCTAGCAGGGTGACTGACATGATCCCTGGGGTGAATTTCCCATTTCTCATCTAATCATCAAAGTTCCTTTTGAAGAGGGCCAAGGAGGTGCTGTACTTGACATGTATGGGCAGTCTATTCCAGAGTATGGGGAGTCTCTGGGTCAGGAACCTATCCCTCCAGCATGTTTTGTTCATTGTGATGACAAGGTTTAGATCCCTGGAGCGTGTGACTGAGGAATTGGGATTTCTTTGTGGAGCATGTTCAACAGCTCATGGTTTGACATGGCCTTTTATGTTAAGCAGAGATAGCCTCTGAGTAGACGATATGTCACAGAGTATAGGTGGAGTTTTGTTTTTAGACAGTCAGCATATGGCATCTGCTTTAGGCCTATGATTCTTTTAGTGAGGTATTTCTGTGGCCTTTCCAGCTGTTGCAGATGCCTTGTGAGGTACATACCAAATGGGGCGTTACACTCTATAATGGGCCTAATGAGGCATGAGTACAGTGGGACAATGACCTCCTTTTTTCTTGATGAAAAGCCCTTAGTGATGAGGTGTGCCACATAGAAGGATTTCCTGACTGTTGTGGTGACGTGGTTATCGAAGGTAAGATCACTGTCCACCTGTGTCCCTAAGTCTCTCATCACACTTTCGATGTTTAGTGTACTGCCACCTATGTGGTAATTCATGGATACATGTTTTTTTCCAAAGGGGATAACTATACATTTCTTGGCATTAAGCTTGAGCCCATGGTTCTGGCACCAGGCATCTGTTTCTGTAAGGCCCTTTTGTAGAATAGCCACATCATATGGGGATTCAATAATGGCTCCCAGTTTGCAGTCATCTGCGAACTTTGTTAGCCAGAGTCCCTTAGTGTTGGCCTGTACTTCAGACAAGTAGATGCCAAACAAGAGTGGTCCCAGGACTGAACCCTGAGGTACTGCACTTGTCACTTATCTGGATCTGGATTTGGAGTCTGCTACTTTTACAGTCTGGGTTCTGTCAGTAAGCCAGTTGGTAACCCATAGAGTGACGTAGGGATTTATGCCCAGCTTAGCAAGTTTATCTATGATTCCAGAGTGGGGGATGGTGTCGAAGGCCTTGGCGAGGTCCAGATAGGCTGTGTGGGGACTGCCTTACCCTCGTCCACAGCTCTGGAGACTGATTTGAAGAAGTCATTCAGGTTCAGGAAACGAGATCGGCCCTTCACAAACCCAAACTGGGTGGGGTCCAGTGTTTGAAGGTTGCCAATGTCTTTTTTTATAAGTTCCATGATAATGCGTTCCGTGCTCTTGCAGATCAGGCTTGACAGACTGATGGGACGGTAGTTCCCGGGATCCAAGGTGGATCCTCCCTTTTGGAGTGGGATAACTGCAGCTGTGCGCCACTGAGTGGGGAAGAAGCCTGAGGTGAGGCTATGATTAAACATGACACTTAGGTGAGGTGCCAGTTCATTTTGTAGTTCATGTAGTCACAGCCCGGGATGTCATCTGGTCCCATGGATGCTGTATTCTTAGCTTTGGAGAGTGCGGTTTCTACCTGTGTGGCTGTGATTACCGGAATTTTGCAATCTTTTGGTATTGAGATGGGCCCTAGGGGGGGAGAGGGGGGTGACGTTGGCTCTAAATCAATCTGCCAGGATATTGGCAATATCCTTGGGATCAGTATATTTAATGCCATTCTGTTGTAGCTCAGAGCATTGCCATTTAGATTCTTGACATAACTATAGAACGCCTTGTGGTTGTCTTTGGAATTTTTGGCAATTTTATTTTCGTAACTAGCTTTTAAGGATTTTCTGAGGAATCTCAGCTTCTTACTGAGGCTGGTGAGGGACTATTTTGCATCTTGGGATTTTCCTCTTTTCTGCAACAGTTTCTTTCTTCTGTTGTATAGTTTGTTTATAGCAGAGGACCACCAGATTGGCTTCCTTTTTTTGGAGGAGAGCATCTTGGTTCTATTTGGGATGGCACGATTCATGCACAAGTGGATGTGCTCGTACAGTACCTTAGTGTAGGATTCAGCAGTTGAACTTTCAGATCCCGTCTGTATGGGTGTCATGAAGTTTGTCACTTTTGACTTCGGTAGCATGAATTTGGCTTTGGAAAAGTTTTTTAAGGAGGTTTCCTTACTGGGGGGTGGGGGTGGGATGTGGATGTCAAGGGTGATTTGCTTATGGTCAGACCTGACCAATGAGGGGGTGACCACTGGTGTGGAGCATCTATCTCCCATGTTGGTAATGACCAGGTTTAGAATATTGGAGCCCTTGATGAGACAAGGGATTAGTTGATCCAGGGCATTGGGAAAAGGAGTTGGTACCCGAGTAGTTTTCCCAGTTAATGGCAGGGTAGTTGAAATCACCCAGTATTAGGGTGTTTGGTTGTATCTTAATATTTTCCAGTATGTTTAGAAAGTTGTAGTGAGAATCTTGGGATATGGTGGGGGATCTGTAGCAAGCTACAATTTGGATTGCAGTCTTACCTAGTGTTAGTTGCACTTGGAGAATTTCAGATGCATTGTGTTGGGCAACTAGCCTTGAGGTGTGAATATCTTTGGTGAATATGGACACTCCTCCACCTTTAGTGTTTCGGTCTTGATTTATTGGCCGAAAAGTGTTGTAAGAGTTGTAGCCTGGTATTGCAGGGGTGCTCTCTGGAGCCTTGAACCAGGTCTCAGTTATTGCACAGATATCGATGTTCTCCATTTTTAGGAGTGCTTCGAGAGAGTGCATTTTGAGGTTTAGACTTCTAGCATTGAATAGCATTACCTTCAGATTTTCCATGCATGTATCTGTAACGGTGGTGGTTTTTGTCCTTTGAACATTGTCTAAAAAAGGCACTATAGGAGTGGCAAGAGCTTTAGCCACTAACCTGAATCCCAGGGGTGACAGGTGCAGACCATCTCCGGCAAAGCGTCCTGGTTGGTCGATCATGTCTTCCCAGGCAGACTGATACTGGATCCTCTTTGAATGACACCAGAAGCTTAGCCAGTTGTTGAAGTCAATCATTTTGTCTTTATACTGTATTATCATTCTGGGCGAAGGCAAGATGCTACTCAGGGCTAGGGTTATATCTGCCTGGGCCACATGATCCGAGAGCTCTTCCATGTCTCTCTTCATGTAGTCCAGGGAGATGCATCTCAAGTCATTCACTCCAACATGGACAATGACAGAGTCATATTTGTACTTGTTGTGGAGTGACTTGAGTGCATGCGTTATGTGGCGGATCCTGGCACCCGACAGGCAGCTGACTGTAATTTTCTTCTTGTTCAGCCTGGTGAGTGGGACATTAGTGTGCCTGACTATAGTCAGCTATGACTAAAGTGTTGGTTACATTGTCTTGCCTTAGAGGCTTTTGTTGGGTGGCACACTGGAGTTGTGAGCTATGTGTCACTTTGGTTGTGACTGGTGTTTGTTTGCGTTTCAGCTTCAGAGGTCCTTGTTGCGTGGGCAGGTTAATGTTAAGGGTCTCCGGATATGTGGGTTTAGTGTTGCTATGTGTGGGTGTTGATGGTGTGGGTTTTGAAGGGCTATGAGTTGCTTGAGGTGTAGTGCAGGTGTTGACCTTCTCCCCTTGACTGTCTAGCACAATCTTGGCCCGAGAAAAGCTTTGCTTCCAGTTTGGTTATGTAAGTGCATCTCTCGCAGGTTGTAGTGTTGGGTGGTAGGAGGAGAGGGTTGTCTGTGTACATGAGGCAGTTGCCGCATTGCCTCAGTTTGCCCAGATTCACCAGGTGGACAGGAGAAATCACCGGAAGCTGACCCTTGGACATGCCTGTTCAGGTGCTTTTTTTGTAAAGTACAAGAGCTGTTTTCCCTTACCTTTGCAAGGTACTTTGCAATTATAGGCTGTTTAGTGCCTACGATTAATTTCTCCTTATTGACTAGGAGAGTTAAGTGCTTGTATCAATTTCAGGCTTCCTAGCGCATTCCAGCAGGTCCTAGAGCAAGTGCTAGTCACAGGGGTTCAGATTTTAGTGCTACCACTGAGAAACCAGCTAGTTTTAAGGGAAAATTTGAAGACCACACTTTCTGGCACCTGGAATAGTTTAACTGTAGCCCTCCAGTGCTGCCCGATGCGAAAAATCTGCAGACATATGCATTTTAAGCCAGAAAGTTGAAAGGGATAGAAATCACCTCAAAAAGGCTAATAAAATTACACTTTCAGAGCTGGAAACCACTCCTCTAGTGTTAGATAGGCAGTACAGTGCTCACCACTCCCACTGGTAAGCAGTAGGACTTCCCTCTGCCATAGCAAGGTCTGGATAGCTCTGAACACAAAATAAAGTCGTGAGACAAGCAAAGCCTGGGATCTGGACTGGGTAGGAAAGGTGGGAAACAAGATAGTATTTTTTTTTTTTTTTTTTGGTTTAAACAGGATAAGCAATGCAATAATACAGAAAAGGCTAACCCATTTGAGTGTTTAGTCCTAAACAGTAAATGCAATTAAAACTCTACAAAATTAGCAATTTAAATCTTTTTAAATGAAGCAAGGCACGTGCACAACTGAAAAAACGGTTTGAGGCAGTAATACAGCAGAATAAGTAGCTAGTCTACATATACAGAGAAGTCTACATATAAAGAAAAGCAGCTAAAACACACAATTCAGATGCAGTGCAACCTAGAGCACTTGTGTTGTGTTGTAGCAGTATTAAGGCAAATACAGTTATAATAAATGCACTAAAATGTACTCTATATTTCCAAAATGTTTGAGAAGCACAGTCAGAACACAAGGAGATTCAGGCAATTTTTTTTTTAAGAAAGGGAGAAATGAGGAACTGAAGGCCCTCTCAGATGTTCTCTCTGTATTAGGTAGAATGAGCTAATGACACTAGACTGGGAGGAGTCTCCCAGATCAAATTTACAGTAGGGCTGCAACTGCAAAGCCACCAAGTATAACAAAAAGACACCAACAGAGAGGGAGGGTGGGAACCAATACTAAAGCTATTAGCCTACACTCTTTAGACAGTAAACACTACAGAACCCTTTGACAGCAGTGCACAAAATGAAAGTTTTTATACAGATAAAGGAGCAAAGAGACTCTACAGAATGCTTTTAACTGCAAACATATCAGTTACCCATGCAGATTAGTTAATAGCAATAAAGTACAGTAAAAAGTATGCAGCAGGCAATAAAAAGTGTTATATATAAATTGCTAGAAACAATAATCAGTATAAATAAGCCAAAAAAACAGGATACTTGTATATCTCAGATCAGAGTTGTAGTCAACGCCCCTCCTTCACTCTGCTCAGTGTGTGTAGACCACATCCCTTTCAATCGTTACCCAAGGTCGCTAAAGAATATTCCTGATGTTCCACCTAGTTAAAGGGAAGCAGCAGTTCAAGAAATTCAAAAGTTGCTTCTTAAAAGAGTCATCCAGACAGTCCCACCAGAACACATAGGATCCAGATTCTACTCAAGATTCTTAGTAGTGCCAAAAAAGACGGGACTGGAGGCCAATTCTGGACCTCAGTATCCTAAACAAATTTGTCAAGCAAATAAAATTGCAGATGGTCGCGGTTCAGTCTGTACTACCTTTTCTGGGGAAAGACAATTGGATGTGCTCGATAGATCTTCGGGATGCATATTACCACATGAAACTGGACAAGAGCTCCAGAATATTCCTCCTCTTCTGACTAGGAGCCAATCACTACCAATTCCGAAAGCTACCCTTTGGTCTTTGTATGGTCCCCAGAGTGTTCACCATATGCATGGCACTGGTAACGGCTCCCTTGAGACTGCAAGGATTCCAGGTGTTTTCATATTTAGACGATTGGCTCCTTACTGCCCCGACCAAGCATCTATTGGTTTCAGCTATACATTACACCCTACAACTAATGCAAAATTTAGGGATAACAGTAAAGAAAGAGAAATGCAAGTTGACTCCTCCTCAGACTGGAGTTCATAGGGGCAACTATCGATACTCAGTCTTGCCTAGTTTCCCTCCCACTTCACAGGTTAGAAAGACTCTGGTCTCAACTCCAGGTGATACTCTGTCAAGACAAAGCTTCGGCTTGGGCAGCCCTTCAACTACTAGGGTCAATGGCAGCATCGATAACAATAGATGTTCATCGTGTTTCACTGTTGCAGTCCTAACGAATGGGTTATCCAGCTCCTGGTAGCCCTCAGTCTGCCGGAATACCAAAGGTAAGTAAAAATACTGTCGGTTGTAAAGGACGTCAGGGCATCTGATACAAAAGGAGACAGCCGTCGTCACTTCCTCAGTCTTCCTTGCCGCGGAGCCCGAAGCAGAAGCTTTTCATGCACGAGTGCCGGTCGGCAGTTTACCTTTGTTGGTTTCAGACTACAAGAGTTGAAGTCTACTACAGCTAAGTACCCCATTGGGCATCCTCTTTTCTTGCCTTAACGAATGTCAGAAAAAAGTTAATAATTGCCTTACCTGTGGAAAGCAGATTCCCCATAGAGGTTTTCATTCCTGTTGCATTATTTGTTTAGGCCTTGACCGTGACATTCCCAACTGTGATCTCTGTGCCTCCTTTAATCCGCGTACTATCCATCGTAGGGCTAAGATTTTGGCTAGGCATTTTGGAGTTTGGCCTAAGTTCGTTGGTATGGCGTCCGCCGGTCTTCAGGCTTTGGATGTTCCGAAGAAACTTAAGGTTAAGGACTGCGACAGGTCTCTGAAATCTAAGTCCTCTGATGAGGTTAAGTTGGGCATCAGTCAACCATCAGTCATCAGTAGCCAGTGAGTTTGTACTACCAAAAGAAGAAGCACCACAGTGTGTCCAACAGCCCAAATAAATCCTGCAAGCACGATGAAATAATGTACTGTTTATTACGAAAAACAAAAAATCACATAAAGTGCTTTTTGTCAGGCCACATAGCCCAACTTCTTCAGATAATTATACAGCATATGACATAAACTATATAGGAAGTGAAAAGTCAGCTGGTTCCTGAACCAACAGGAATCAGCTGCTCTTAAAGTGGCAACCACCTTCATTCATTACCTAAAATATAGCTTAAACAGCTCTCATCTACACATTGTTTTAAAACAATGTTTTAAAATAATAGATAAGTAGTGTAAAAAGATATAAAACCAATAATTATCTATTATGAAGTATTAATGCAGTTAATGTTAAAATTAAAAAAAATATATATATATATATATATGTATTTATATTTGTATTTTTATGTTCGAGTATAATAAACCTTAAAAACATTTAAATAAAAACATGTAAATAAAAAACGGCAAAACCTGACTTAAGAAGCTGAAAGTCAAATACACTCTAAGACAATGATATGCATAGACCATTTTAAACAAAGCACAATAGTCAATTCCTAACCAAATTTTTAGGTTGTAATATGCATTTAATTGAATACATTTCGTTAATGCCCGGAGGATAACATGCAAAGGTGTGTAATTGCCAAATCAATTCTAATTTCTCTAAGAGCAAGGAAAGAGGCCCTCCTCTAGGGTCATAAGCAATACAATCTATAGCCCTAAAAGTAAAACCATGGGTGGGTGCTTTCATAATGTGCCTGGCCAATGCGTTCTCTGATTTGTTAGACCTAATAGCGTATGTGTGTTCATAAACCTTGTCCCTAAGCCTTCTATCAGTTTTTCCGATATAGAAGGCAGGACAGGTATGACACCTAGCCAGGTATACCACTCCCTTGGAGTTGCGATCAAATTTGTACTTAGTATTTTATTCAAAACCTCTTATGCTAAATTTTGTTCCCTTCTCCATATATTTACAATAAGGGCATGACAAACACTTATTCATACCTGCATGGTTAAATGTAGCAGAGTTTGAGTAATGAGTTTCCACTAGATTCTTTAAGTTTTTTTCCTTTTCTATAGACTATTTTAGAGAAGTCAGTAGGGCCTCTTGGCAAGTGTGTGTCCATGTTTATCAAGTCCCAATTTTCCTTAAAATATTTATCAAGTTGTAACTGTCTATACAATACGTAATAATAAGTCTATTTTCATTTTCATTTAGTGTCCCATCCTGTAATGTACAACTGTTTGTTTCTAAACTCTGGTTACTTGATAGTATTGCTTTGTAAAAGCCCACTTCTCTCTTATTTTTCTTTTTCTAACAAATTTCTTGTAGGAGTGAAATAGGATAACCTCTCTTTTTAAACATGTCCATAAGTGTTGAGCATTCTTCAATAAACTGGTTGTCATCCGTAACCATTCGTGCTGCCCTTACAAATTGGTCCTTAAACGAATGTTTTTGGTGGATCGGATGGCAGCTACTGTAGTGAAGAAATGCATTTGAATATGTTTCCTTTCTATAAATCCTGGCTTTAAAACATTGGTTTTGTCTATCCTTACTTAAATCAACATCCAAATAAGCAATTCTATCCTGTGAAAAATTATATGTGAATTTTAAAAATGTACTAGTGGTCATCACAAACATGGGGACAAAATGCTCAACACCGGAAGTATACCCTTCACTAGTGAGATCAGACCATAAACTAATAACCCTAGATATTCATATCCCACCTTCACCCCCAGCACAAAAGACCACAGTGAGAAACTTCTCAAAAGCCAACTTTACACTCCTTAGGACTGAAATGGTATCCTTCAAGCCCCCTGGGCCAAGTGGAAACCACATCCCACACTGCTGAATCCTTCACAAATGCTTTCTACGGGCATCTCCAAGAATGCATGGATCATGCAATCCCAAGTAAAACCAAGACCCTTTCCACTAGAGGCAGGCATCCTATCTGGTGGACCCCAGCCATAAACAAACTTTATAACAAGAGAAGGAAGCTACTGCAAGACAGAGCAAAATCCCATAAAGGGAAGGCATCCCTGATCAGCACTAGCAAAAAACTACGTTCGCTAATAAAATCATCAAAGGCCAACTTCGAGAGAAAAATCGCTAAGGACACAAAAGATAATCACAAGGCCTTCTTCTGTTATGTTAGGAACCTGGGCAGAAACCCTCAGATATGCGCAGAGTTAGTTCATAACGGCAAAAAATACACTGAACCCACAGATATTGCCAACATACTGGCAGACAGGTTCAGTGCAAATTTCTCCCCTCCCTCTCCCCCAAAAGACGAAATAAATATCTCAGCTGAATGCAACCTCCCTGAAATCTCAGATGTCCAGGTGAGAGCTGCCCTCAGCAAAGCTAAAAATACAGCATCCATGGGACCTGACGGTGTCCCGGTTGCGTATACGTGAACTCCTAGAGGAGCTAAACCCGCACATAAGAACGCTGTTTAATCTTAGCCTTGCTACAGGATACGTCCCTGAACACTGGCGTACAGCTACAGTGGTCCCACTCCACAAAGGTGGCACCTCTACAGACCCTGGAAACTACCGCCCCATAAGCTTGACCAGCCTGGTCTGCAAAGCTATGGAAAGGATAATTATGGAACTCATAAACAAAGACATCGGGGACCTACAGACAATTGACCCCCTACCCAGTTAGGCTTTGTAAAAGGCAGATCCTGTCTTTTAAACCTGGTGGACTTTTTTGAAACGGTCACTAGAGCCATCGATGAAGGCAAAGCAGTTCATGCAGCCTACCTGGATCTGGCAAAAGCCTTCGACACAATACCCCACTCAGGCATCATAGACAAGCTCACCAGCTTAAATGTAAACCCGTTTGCCACAAGATGGGTTGCAAACTGGCTAAAGGACAGAACCCACAAAGTCAGAATAGCAGGAGCTATGTCAGACTCTAAGCCAGTCACAAGTGGAGTCCCACAGGGCTCTGTCTTGGGACCCATCTTGTTCGGCATTTATTTCTCAGATGTGCAGGCAAACATAGGGGGGTTGTGGCTGACAAAGTTCGCAGATGACTGCAAACTAGGCGCCATAGTCGACACACCAGCTGACACATGCATCCTCCAGAAGGGCCTCACAGAAACAGACGACTGGTGCCAGAGTCATGGCCTTAAACTAAATGCCAAAAAATTTATAGTCATCCCCTTTGGAAAAAACAAAGTACCCACAAATTACCACATAGGTGGTAATCCACTAAGCACGGAAAAAGTAATCGGAGACCTGGGGACTCAAGTTGACAGTGACCTCTCATTTGACACCCACGTCGCCAAAGTGGCTAGAAAGACCTTTTACCTTGCCCACCTTATCATGAAGTGATTCACATCCAGATCAAAGGATGTCATTGTAGCCTTATATTCCTCCCTTATCAGGCCTATGATTGAGTACAATGCCCCATTTGGTATGTACCTCACCCGGCACCTGCAGCAGCTGGAGAGACCCCAAAAGTACCTTACCAAGAGGATCAAGGGTCTCCAGCATACGTCATATGCTGCCAGACTGCAAAAGCTCCAGCTGTATTCAGTAGCATACCGCCTGCTCAGAGGTGATCTGTGCCTTACGTACAAGGCCATGTCCAGTTCAGAATTAATGGACATGCTCCACCTCAAAAAATCCAAATCCATCAGAGCCACGAGAGCTAAAGATCTAAACCTCAGCACAAATATGAATAGGACATGCTGGAGGGACAGTTTCATAACCCAGAGGCTTCCCGCACTCTGGAACAGGATACCTGTCCATGTTAGGCAGAGCCCCTCACTGACTCTCTTCAAGAGAAATCTGGACGAATGGATGGGTGATCGTAGATTTACCCCGGGGGTCATCTCTATGTCATTGCTAGATAGAGGCACAGGAAACTAAATTTAATTTAATTGTACACTTTTGTATCATTACATGGGGTGGCGAAAGCCACATACACTTTGGCTAGGCTTATAAATGCCCTAGGGCAGATAGCCTAATACTATACTATGAAACTATATACGTTTCCTGGATGATATATTTATCCTGTTCCAGGGTAACCAACAGGAGGCTTCTAACTTTTTAACTTAAACAACACTAGTACATTTTTAAAATTCACATATAATTTTTCACAGGATAGAATTGCTTATTTGGATGTTGATTTAAGTAAGGATAGACAAAACCAATGTTTTAAAGCCAGGATTTATAGAAAGGAAACCTATTCAAATGCATTTCTTCACTACAGTAGCTGCCATCCGGCCCACTAAAAACGTTCGGTTGTTAAGGGCCAATTTGTAAGGGCAGCTCGAATGGTTACGGATGACAACCAGTTTATTGAAGAATGCTCAACACTTGAGGACATGTTTAAAAAGAGAGGTTATCCTATTTCACTCCTCTTATTTTTCACTTCCTGACAAATTTCTTGTAGAAGTGGGCTTTTACAAAGCAATACTATCAAGTAACCAGAGTTTAGAAACAAACAGTTGTACATTACAGGATGGGACACTAAATGAAAATAGACTTATTATTACGTATTGTATAGACAGTTGCGACTTTATAAATATTTTAAGGAAAAATTGGGACTTCATAAACATGGATACACATTTACCAAGAGGTACTATTGACTTCCCTAAAATAGTCTATAGAAAAGGAAAAAAAACTTAAAAGAATCTAGTGGAAACTCTGTACTCAAACTCTGCTACATTTAACCATGCAGGTATGAATAAGTGTTTGTCATGCCCCTATTGTAAATATATGGAGCAGGGAAGAAAATTTAGCATAAGAGGTTTTGAATACAATACTAAGTACAAATTTGATTGTAACTCCAAGGGAGTGGTATACCTGGCTAGGTGTCATACCTGTCCTGCCTTCTATACCGGAAAAACTGATAGAAGGCTTAGAGACAAGGTTTATAAACACACATACGCTATTAGGTCTAACAAATAAGAGAACGCATTGGCCAGGCACATTATGAAAGCACCCACCCATGGTTTTACTTTTAGGGCTATAGATTGCATTGCCTATGACCCTAGAGGAGGGCCTCTTTCCTTGCTCTTAGAGAAATTAGAATTGAGTTGGCAATTACGCACCTTTGCATGTTACCCTCCGGGCATTAACGAAATGTATTCAATTAAGTGCGTATTACAACTTAAACATTTGGTTAGGAGTTTACTATTATGCTGCGTTTAAAATGGTCTATGCATATTATTGTCTTAGTGTATTTGACTTTCAGCTTCTTAAGTCAGGTTTTGCTGTTTTTTATTTACATGTTTTATTTAAATGTTTTTAAGGTTTATTATACTCGAACATAAAAATAAAAATATAAATACATATATATATTTTTAATTTCAACATTAACTGCATTAATACTTCATAATAGATAATTATTGGTTTTAGATCTTTTTACACTATTTATCTATTATTTTAAAATATTGTTTTAAAACAATGTGTAGATGAGAGCTGTTTAAGCTATATTTTAGGTAATGAATGAAGATGGTTGCCACTTTAAGAGCAGCTGATTCCTGTTGGTTCAGGAACCAGCTGACTTTTCACTTCCTTTTCACTTCCTATATAGTATATGTCCTATGTTGTATAATTATCTGAAGAAGTTGGGCTATGTGGCCTGACGAAAAGCGCTTTATGTGATTTTTTTGTTTTTTGCAATAAACAGTGCATTATTTCATCGTGCTTGCAGGATTTATTTGGACAGTTGGATACACTGTGGTGGTGCTTTTGGTAGTACGGATCCAGTTTGTGTTTGTGTGTTAGCTTCGGTAGCCAGTGAGTTACCTTTGCAGTGTCTGCAGTCCACAGATGTACAACCACAGGCCTTGATTGAGTCCTAGTCCCTTAGTCTTTCGGCCTCCGTTTTGCCTTCCGACCTGTCGCCTCTTCTGTTGGAGCGGGAGCCGCTAAGCTGACTCCGGTGTCCGAGGCCTCCATTTTGCGTAGTGACAGCAAAATTCTTACTTCAATCTCTGCTGCATCTTCAGCGGTTGCCAGGCCTCCTGAGTCCTTCAGGCTTGCAGGTAAGTCTCCCATTCGTAAGCCTGTGAAAAGGCAGGCTCCATCTGCTTCTCGTTCCTCTCAATCCCAAATGGTTAAAATGGTTAATGATTTGTTGATTCTTATTAGGGGTTCTCAGCCTCCATCTTCTAAGAGGAGTAGGGATGTTTCTCCTGAGGTTTTGTCCTGCTCAGGTTCTAATTCTTCCAGCATTCCTGCTGATGAAGAGGAGTTTTCTCAGGCCGTTCCTCCTTTTGAGGATTCAGATGCAGAGGAGTCCATCCCTTCGGCTTCTCCTCCAGAGGATTTCTCTTTTGGTGATACTTTAAATACCCTCAGAGAACATTTTAAATGGGAAAGTCAGGATTAGCCCCAATCCAAGAAACTGATTAGGGAGTTTCTGGATTTACCACAGCATAAGCCTCTTGCTATTCCCCCTGTGTTGGAAGTTGTTGTTGATGTGTTTCTGGAAAATTCTTTGTCTCCAAATTCGGTTTCTCCTGCTCCCAGGAAACCTGATAGGTACTACAGGGTCCCTGATTCTCATCTGTTTCTTTTCAGGAATCCATTGGCAGATCCAGAGTTTATTTCTCAGGGCCCTAAAGAAGTTAAATCCACTTTTACCAGAAATCCTGTTCCTTCTGACAGGGAGTCTAGGAACCTAGATAGGTGGGGCAAGAAGGTTTATACCTCTGCCACCCTAGCTATTAGGGCTACCAATTGTCTATTTCATATGCTGAAGTACCAGCAGCACACCTTGGAGGCTATTAAGTCTAGGATGCCAAGTGTACCTCTTTTGGCAGAGAGCAAAGACATGCAGGATTTGCTGAATTCCTCCAGTCTGGTCAATAAGCATTCTTTACATTGTGGTTTTGACATCCTTGATGCCTCCAGCAGGGCTACGGCTACTGGATCTGTTGTTAGAAGGCACGCTTGGCTCAGAACAGCCTTTTCCAGAACCTGTCGTGGCTAAGCTTTTGGATGTACCTTTACATAAAGACCGTCTTTTTGGCAGCAAAGCAGAGGAGGTACTTAAGAAGATGGAGGATAAGGCCAAGTCCATGCAAACTGTTAAGGATTTTCTGCAAGTTCAACCCCCTCGCTTTATCAGGAATTACCCTTCCAAGAGTTGGACCTTTCCTGATACCAGCAGACAGAACCGTTCCAGGACCAGAGGTTACAAATCATATAGGGGCAGGGGGCTACCCCTCAAAGGTCTAGGCATTGGCAGGCTTCCACTTCTAAAGGGGGAAGCTCCAAGCCTGCATCACAATCAAAACACTCTCAATGACGTTTTACAACTTCTGCCTGTTCTTGCTTGCCGGGAGAATCCTTTAGGGGGAAGGTTGTCCCTTTTTGCAGATGTCTGGGCCGCTATCACACTCGACAAATGGGTGGCTTCAAACGGTGTCCCTAGTGCACAAGTTTTCTTTCCGCACTATTCCAGCTCCCAAGGGATTCCCGGACGTTCCTTCAAACCAAAGGGCATAAGTAGAAAAACAAATATTTTCTCTGTCTCATCTGGGAGCAATAGAATCAGTTCCTGCTCAGCAGGTAGGCCAGGGCTTTTATTCCAGGCTTTTCTTAGTTCCAAAAAAAGGAGGCGCCTGGCGTCCTATCCTGGATCTTTCCATTTTGAACTCTTTTCTAGTAATTCCAAAGTTCTAAATGCTCACTCTGCATCAGTTGCTACCACTGCTAGAAAAGGATTTCTGGCTGGTAACCTTGGATCTCAAAGTGGCTTTTATTTGCACATTCCTATCAGGGAAAGTTGCAGGCAGTACCTTCGTTTCAGAGTGAGCGAGCAACATTACCAATTCTCTGCGCTGCCCTGTGGCTTATCTACTGCTCCCAGAGTCTTCACAAAGTGCCTGGCCCCAATCATTTTTTTTGCAGGCAGACGAAAAGTCAGATTTACCCATACTTCTGATTCAAGCAAATTCACAAGAAAAGCTATTAAAAGAATCTGGAATTCGTAAAGACTCTTCTCTCTTCCCTGGGTTACACACTCCCATGTGGAAAAATCGAAAATGGTACCATCCAAGGAGAATAACATTCCTGGGAGCGAGTCTGTACATAGCCGCCCAGATATATCTCACCCAGGAGAAGCAGACAACTCTTACAGTTTACTTCAAGAACTTGGCAAGCCTGTCCCAGTTCTCTGCAAGGAAATACCTGCAAGCTCTGGGATTCATGGCATCTTGTATTCTCATGATTCCATGTGCAAGACTGCATATGAGGAAATTGCAATGGTACCTGAAGAACATTTGGTGTCAACACACAGAGGACCTGGATATGTTGATTCCTCTGCTTTCATCTCTGCAGGCGGAGTTTCTGTGGTGGGCAACAGCCTGTCTTCAAAACAAAGGCATGCCTTTTCGGACACCTCTTGCCACTCAAGTTCTGACTACAGATGCATCGGACTACACCTGGGGAGCACACCTGGATGGCAGATGCATACAGGGACGTTGGAACGCCCAGCAGATGCACATGCACATAAATCTAAATGAATTGACTGCAGTTCAGCAGGCCATACTAGCTTTCAAGTATCTTCTTTCTCCAGGGACCCTGCTTGTTGGGACAGACAACACCACGGTCATGTGGTACATCAACAGGCAGGGAGGGACTCACTCTTACTCCATGTGCAGGAAAAGCATGAATCTTTGGTCCATGACCGCATCCCTGGACCTCCATCTCCTAGCTCAATTTCTTCCAGGAAGGCTCAGTGTTTTGGCAGACTGGTTGAGCAGGCAAACTCTGGATTCTCACGAGTGGCAGCTGAACAGAGCAATCTTTTACAGCATCATTCAATGTTGGGGCACTCCTCAGGTGGACCTTTTTTCCTCCCCAGACAACGATCTGCTATCTCTCTTTTGCACCAGACAGCAGCACAGCAGAGCCTGGAAAGTGGATGCTCTGTCCTTCCCTTGGACGTTGCTATCAGTGTATGCCTTCCCTTCTCTTCTTCCCAGAGTATTCGTGAAAATCAGGAACGAACGTCCAAAGACTGACGTTCATCGTGTTACCCTGCTGCAGTCATCACACTTGGGTTATTCTGTCGTCAGGCAGTCCCACAGTCGGCCTGAATTCCAAAGTCTTGGTCCGGCGTCGGTTGCTGTCGCTTCTTCCCTGACGTCAGTGCGCCAGGGGTATATAAGAGGCATCTGACGCCATTTTCTTCAGTCTTTCTTGCCGCGCGGTGCCCAAAGCAGAAGCAGTTCGCAAGTGCCGGTCGGCCGACACCTGAGATTTTCGAATTGAGTTTCAGTCCGAAGTCTTCAAAGCTAAGTACGCCGTTGGGGAACCTTTTCTTGCCTCAGTCCGATGTCAGAAAAAGTTGACCGTTGTATTTCTTGTGGGAAGCAAATACCTCATAAGGATTTTCATTCTTTTTGTATACCTTGCCTAGGCCCAGACCACGACGTCACTGGTTGTCGGTTTTGTGCTAGGTTCAATAAGCGAACTATAAAGCGACGCTTTGATTTTGCACGACACTACTTCGGTAGGAAATTTAATTACACTATGCCGTCGGAGAAGCCGACTACCGGCGTGCATAAAAAACACAAAGATAAAGACAGGCAGCCTAGATCCAAGCCAGACTCCGAGGCTTCGGCTGGGCCGGTCGCCAGTTCTCCGGTTTTCAGTGAGGCGCCTACGCATATACAAGTAAGATTAAATACTGTTGACGTTTCCTGGATGATATATTTATCCTGTTCCAGGGTAACCAACAGGAGGCTTCTAACTTTTTAACTTACTTAACTACTTGTATATGTAGTTACACCAAAGACAGCCCCTGGCTACCGCTGAATTGGATCCCCAGACCGCTTCGGATTCTCCAGCAGAGAGTTCTAGGCCAACGCAGCCATTTTCTTTAGGCCCTACCGACGACATTGCAGAAGGAGAAGCTGGTGCTGTAGAAACACCTTCGGTTTCTGAAGGTGTCTTCAGACTGACTACTCTCACCATAAAATCTTATATTAAGCTTAAGACTCCTCTAAAACCAAAAAAGACTACACTTCAGTCTCCAGTTCAAGGCCCCATGCCTAAGAAACATGCTTAAAATGGCTGAAGATTTGATTTCTGTAATCAGGGGTTCCCACCCCCCCCCCGACAAAAGGCCTAGACAAGAGGAGGATTATGCCTCATCTGATCAAGTGTCTGTTTCCTCAGGCTCCTCTGAGGAACAGGATTACTCCTTTCCCCCTTAAGAAGATTCTGATGCTGAAGACTCCATTCCCTCAGCTTCTCTCCCTGAAGACTATTCCTTTGGGGAAACCTTACATACCATGAGGGAACATTTCCACTGGGAAGGTCAGGACTACTACGACTCAAAGAAAAGGCTCCAAGAGTTTCTTTTACTCCCCCAGCACAGACCACTTGCTATCCCCCCAGATTTAGACATTGTGGATGATGTTTTCTTAGAATCTAGTCTAAATCCAGATTCTCTGCCTCCTGCTCCAGCCAAACCAGATAGATACTATAAAGTCCACAAATACTACTGAAAGTCAGCAATCACGAACAAACAACACAAAAGAAGCCAGTGCCATGCCAGTAAGGTGTTTATTGCGATCTGGTACCTCGGCTTTTCGCCTTCAAAGGATCACAAATTAATGGTGCTGTTAATTCTTATTTATACAAATCTTTTGTCAGTTAATCAGCACCAATTATTCAATCAACTTTTTCTGAACAATTTAAAGTGCTCTACCATTATTTTATTTTATTGCACATATCTTCAGTATTAAAAGCAGAATGTTGGTAATCAAAACTTCACATTTTTATTAAATTAATAAATTTCATATAACATCATTATATCATTTAATATATAACCATATATATGTGAAAGAGAATAAATTCAAATAATAAATTCAAATAACTTTGAATAATAAATGAAAAGAATCAATACAAAACTATAAATAACATATCTTATATCTACCGGACATAGAGAATAACTAGCAAAAATAAATTATTGTTGCTACTATAAAGTGCCTGACTCACACAAATTCCTATACAAAAGCCCTGTTGCTGATCCAGAGACAATCTCCCAGGGTCCCAAAGGGGCTAAGGCTTCTATGGCTAAAAATCCTGTACCCTCTGAAAGGGACTCCAGAGCACTAGATAGGTGGGGGAAGAAGGTTTACACCTCAGCTACTCTAGCTATGAGAGCACTAAATTGTCAGTTTCACATGCTTAAATACCAGCAATTCCTAATGTCTCAAATAAAACAAAAGATGGGCACGCACCCTCAACAGTCTGAATTCAAGGAAATGCAGGATCTGTTGCATGCAGCTGAACAGGTTGGCAAACATACTTTACAATGTGGTTTTGATGCCTTGGAAGCTTCCTCTAGAGCAGCTGTTACTGGGTCTGTTATACGTAGGCATGCTTGGTTAAAGGAACAATCTCTGCCTGATCATGTTAAAGCAAAGTTACTAGATGCACCCTTACAGCAGGATGTCTTATTTGGGGTTAAAGCAGAGAAGGTTTTAAAGAAAATGGAGGATAAGGCAGAATCTATGCAGACGGTCAAAGATTTCTTACAGGTACAGCCCCCACGATTCAGCAGAAATTGGCAAACAGAAAATTGGTCCGTTCCAGCTTCTGACAGACCACAGAGGGGTAAATACAGGCGCCCAAGGGGCAGAGGACAAGCACAAATCCCTTACAAACCTCGCCAATGGGGCACTGCAACACAGAAGGGAGGAGAAGACAGGTCCCAAACTACTAGAAGGCAAACACAATGACTTAAACTTCAAACTGCCAAGCAAAACTCTCTTGGCAGCTCCCTTGGGAGGAAAATTAGCACTTTTTGCAGACAACTGGCGCATCGTCACAAAGGACAAATGGGTCCTAGACATTATCTCACAAGGATACAGATTCCATTTCCACACCTTGCCAAGGATAAAATGAATGCCAAACCTGCCACAAAAACAATGGGCAGAGGCACAAAAACAAATTACAGCTCTCATGGACATGAGAGCCATTCAACTGGTACCTACACCGGAGCAAGGCCAAGGATTTTACTCAAGGCTCTTTCTAGTCCCCAGAAAGGACAATGCTTGGAGATCCATTCTGGACCTTTCAATTCTAAACACCTTCTTGCAAGTACCCAAAAAGGACAATGCTTGGAGATCCATTCTGGACCTTTCAATTCTAAACACCTTCTTGCAAGTACCCAAATTCAAGATGCTAACACTACAGCAGCAGCTTCCCATGTTGGGCAAGAAAGCTTGGCTAGTAACGTTGGACCTCAAGGAGGCATACCTGCATGTCCCTATCAGACAAAATTGCAGAAGATACCTCTGTTTCATTGCAGGTTCAACCCATTACCAATTCTCTGCACTGCCCTTTGGCTTATCTACTGCGCCCAGGGTCTTCACAAAATGCCTGGCACCAGTAATTGCATACTGCAGACAAAGAGGAATTCAAATATACCCATACCTGGACAACTGCCTCATCCAAGCAGAAAGCAAGGACATTCTCTTACAACACTTGGCTTTTGTAAAACACCTTCTAAGTTGCCCAGGGTACACAGTAAACGAAAAGAAATCAAAACTAGTGCCCTCATAAAATATGACATTCCTGGGTGCCAGCTTGAATACAACGGCCCAGATGGCTTATCTGACGCCAGACAAACAATTACAATTAACTCAATACTTCAGAACAATGGCAACAAAGACCCAACTCCCTGCAAGAAAAATTCTGCAGGCCTTGGGCTTCATGGCATCTTGCATACTACTAATACCATTTGCAAAACTGCATATGAGGAAATTACAATGGTACCTAAAAAGTGTATAGACTCAACACAGCCACAGCTTGGAAACAATGATACCTCTCATTCCCTGCCTTCAACAGGAGTTTCTATGGTGGTCACAGGCATGTCACCTCAACAAGGGTCAGCCTTTCACCTTACCCCCAGCCAGGCAAACTATGACAGCAGATGCATCGGGACTATCCCTGGGGCGCACACATGGCAGGACGGTGCGTTCAAGGCATATGGACTGCAGATCAAAGGAATCTGCACATCAATCAAAAAGAAATGCTAGCTGTACAGAATGCTCTGACAGCCTTCAAGGACCTCTTACATCCAGGACAGCTTATCATAAGGACAGACAACACCACAGTAATGTGGTACATAAACAAACAAGGGGGTACACACTCCTACCCTCTATGCAGGCAAGCAATGACCTTGTGGAACACAACACTGGCTTACCAAGTTCAATTACAAGCTCAATTCCTGCCAGGAGAAAAGAACACATTGGCAGACGACCTAAGCAGAAACATCATGGATCCCCACGAGTGGAAACTGGATCCACAAGTATTTGCAATGATAACTCAAAAATGGGGGCACCCAGACATAGACCTGTTTGCCAGCCCCCAAAACTATCAGCTAACAAAATTTTGCACAAGGACTTTTCACCATCAAGCTTGGAAAGTGGACGCACTCTCATTCAGTTGGAAAATGCTAACAGTATATGCCTTCCCTCCATTACCCCTTCTCACAAAGGTGCTGCTGAAAGTCAGGATGGAGAGATCCCGAATGATACTCATTGCCCCAGACTGGCTACGCCAGCACTGGTACCCACTATTAAGGAATATGGCCCAGGGCTCACCATGGATTTTACCACAAATTACTCATCTGCTCACACAGCAAGACAGTCCGATTCTACACAGCCAGCTCAAAACCTTAAACTTGGCTGCATGGCAAATCACCTAAGCAACCAGCCAGCTCCTCTTTCACAAGCTGTTATAGATGTTATTCTGGAGGCCAGGAGGCCCAGCACCAGGAAAGCCTACTCAGACAAATGGAAAAGGTTTTGCGCCTGGAACCAACCTAAAGGCCAAAATACCCTTCAGCCGGACATACCTCAGATACTGCAATATTTAACTGAGATGTTACACAAAGGACTTTCTTTTTAATCTATTAAAATCCACGCCTCAGCTATTTCAGCTCACTAGAACACGGATCCTCCCTTATTTTCACATCCACTCCTAAGGCAGCTCCTCAGAGGGGCCAAAAACATTAGGCCTCCCAGGAGAGCACCAACACCTACTTGGGACCTCAATTTTGTTCTGGAAAAACTTACGCTACCTCCTTTTGAGCCAGCTTTCTCAGCTGACTTAAAGTTTATATCATGGAAGACTGCCCTGCTGCTAGAAATTACTTCAGCCAGAAGAGTCTCAGAGCTTCAGGCACTAATGGCAGTAGAGCCTTTCCTCATTTTTCATCAAGACAGAGTTTCTCTACGAACTAACCCCTCCTTTATGCCTAAGGTGGTATCCAGTGTGGCTCTAAATCAAAGCATCCATTTACCCATCTTCTTTCCAAATCCACAGAACAAAGGAGAAAGACTCGTACATTCCTTGGACATTCACAGGCAGCTACGTTACTACTTGGATAAAACTAAGGTTTTCAGAAAATCTGACCAGATTTTTGTATCCTATGCTACAGCACAAGGAAAGGCTATCTTAAAACAGACCATTTCCAAATGGGTAGGACATTGCATACATTTTTGCTACACCCACCATGGAAAACCAGATGTTCATCGTGCATACAGCTGCAGTCATAACAGATGGGTTTTCCTGCCGTCAGGCGGGTCCTCGGTCGGCCGAATTCCAAAGTCTAGGTTCGGCGTTGGTTATCGTCGCTTCTTCCCTGACGTCAGTGTGACGGGTATAAAAGAACCAGCCAACGCCATTTTCTTCAGTCTTTCTTGCCGTGCGGTGCCCGAAGCAGAAGCAGTGCGCAAGTGCCGATCGGCCAGCTCCTGAGATTACGAATATTTTGCAACCGAAGTCTTCTTGAAAGCTAAGTACCCTATTGGGGAAGCTTTTCTTGCCTCAGACCGATGTCAGACAAAGTTAATAATTGCATTTCATGTGGGAAGCAAATACCGCATAAGGATTTTCATTCCCTCTGCATTCCTTGCTTAGGCCCAGACCACGACGTCTCGGCCTGTCGTTTTTGTGCTACATTCAACAGACGCACCATTAAGCATCGGGTGGAGTTCGCCCAACACTATTTTGGCAAAAAATTTAATTACATTATGCCGTCGGATACTCAGACTCCAGTTTTGAGTAAAAGACGCAAAGATAAGGACCGACATACGAGGTCCGCGGCTTCTACCGACACCACGCCAAAGCCGACTACAGGTGGTCCGGTTCTCAGTGAGGCGCCTACGCAGCCCCTGACTACTGAAGACACTTCATTGGCGGTGTCTACTGTACCTGAGGTCGCAGGCTCTTCGGCCCACACCCAGACTACCGACACCGAAGCCACTCTTGGCGGTGAAACTCTGCCACCTCTCAAGGTGTCTTCAGGCCTTCCTCTTCTTTTTCCATCAAGACTTTCACTAAGTCTAAAGCAGCCATGCATACTAAGAGACAAGCTCCACAGGGCCCTTCTCAAGGCCCCATGCCTAAAAAACAGATGCTCAAAATGGCTGAGGATTTGATTACTCTTATCAGGGGTTCTCAACCCCCCCCCCGGACAAAAGGCCCAGAGTGGAGGAAGAATCCCCCTCCTCTGACCAGGCCTCCATTATTTCAGAGCATTCTAATGACCAGGAACATTCATATTCCCCTTTTGAAGATTGTGATGCAGAGGAGTCCATTCCTTCTATCAAAGGGCAGAGGCACAAAAACAAATTTCAGATCTCATGGACATGAAAGCTATTCAAGAGGTACCTACGCAAGAACAAGGTCAAGGTTTTTACTCCAGACTATTCCTGATACCAAGGAAGGGAAAAGATTGGAGACCCATTTTGGACCTATCCATCCTAAACACATTTTTACTCGTACCAAAATTCAAGATGCTCACATTACAGCAGCTTCTTCCCATGCTGGGCAAGGAGTCTTGGCTGGTAACATTGGACCTCAAGGAGGCATACCTGCATGTCCCAATCAGACAAGATTGCAGAAGATACCTTAGATTTCTTGCAGGTTCAACCCATTATCAATTCTCTGCATTGCCCTTTGGCTTATCTACTGCGCCCAGAGTATTCACGAAATGCCTGGCATCAGTAATTGCCTACTGCAGACTTCAAAGGATACAAATATACCCATATTTGGACGACTGCCTGATCCAAGCGGACAGCAAGCACATACTTCTGAAACATCTGGCTTTTGTAATAATGTTGTTGAATTCTCTGGGATACACAGTCAACAGAAAGGAATCAAGGCGAATACCCTCTCAAACAATAATTTTCCTGGGTGCCAACTTGGACACAAACACCCAGATGGCCTACCTCACGCCAGAGAAACAGGGGCAACTAACTAAATACTTCAGATAACTAGCAAATTTCACCAGGCTTACTCCAAGGAAAATCCTGCAGGCTCTGGGATTCACAATCATGTGCAAAGCTGCATATGAGGAAACTTCAATGGTACCTGAAAAATCTATGGTCTCAACACAACCACAGTTTGGAAACAATAATACCACTGATTCCATGTCTTCAAAAGGAATTTCTGTGGTGGGCTCAAGCATGCCAAAGAAACGCAGGTCTCCCATTCTGCAAGCCTCAAGCAAATCAAGTCATTACAACAGACGCCTTGGACTACGCCTGGGGGCGCACATGACAGATCGGTGCATTCAGGGCAAATGGTCCCAAAAAGAAAAGCACCTACACATCAATCAAAAGGAAATGCTAGCAGTAATAAATGCTATTATAGCTTTCAAAGACCTTCTGCATCCAGGTCAACTATTGATAAGGACAGACGACACCACAGTAATGTGGTACATAAACAAACCGGGAGGAACCCATTCATACCCCCTATGCAGGCTGGCCATGTCCCTTTGGAACATGGCTCTGGAATTACAAATCGAACTTCAAGCACAGTACTTGCCAGGCAAGGAAAACACGCTGGCAGACAACCTAAGCAGAAATATGACAGATCCACACGAATGGAAGTTGCATCCTCAAGTTTTTGCAGAGATAATTCAAGCATGGGGAAGGTCAGACATAGATCTCTTTGCCTCCCACAAAAATCACCAATTGGCAAAATTCTGCTCAAGGACTTTTCATCCACAGGCCTGGAGAGTGGACGCACTCTCTTTCAGTTGGACAACAATGATAGTTTATGCCTTTCCACCTCTTCCTCTGCTGCCCAAAGTTCTATTAAAAACCAGAGTAGACAGACCAAAGATGATTCTCATTGCTCCAGACTGGCCAAGACAACACTGGTACCCACTCCTGAAGAGCCTGACGCATTCTCCACCATGGACCCTACCTCTAATGCCTCTTCTGACTCAGCACAGCTTCAAAACTCTTCACAGTCAGCTGAAAACACTCAATCTGGCCGCATGGAAGATTCCTTAACTTCACAACAGACCCTACTCTCCAAGGAAGTGCAGGATGTCATTTTGGAGGCCAGAAGGCCTTCTACTAGAAAAACTTACTCCGCAAAATGGAAACGGTTTTGTGCCTGGAATGAGAAAAAGGGCCAGAATCCTGGAATACTGAATTTACCTCAAATATTACAGTATCTAGCTGAGATGCTAAGCAGTGGACTTTCATTCTCCTCCATCAAAATCCATGCCTCAGCCATTTCTGCAGAATACAACACTGATCCTCCTTTATTCTCTCACCCCCTCTTAAGACAGTTCCTCAGAGGGGCTAAGAATATAAAACCCCCAAGGAAACAACCAGTACCTGCTTGGGACCTCAATTTCATTCTAGAAAAACTGACCTTGCCTCCTTTTGAGCCAGCTGCCTCAACAGAATTGCAATATTTGTCCTGGAAAACAGCCTTCCTTCTGGCTATCACCTCAGCTCGCAGGGTATCGGAACTACAAGCCCTCATGGCTGTGCAGCCTTTCATCATTTTCCATCAGGACAGAGTTTCCTTATGAACCAATCCATCCTTTATGCCCAAGGTGGTATCCAGGGTAGCTTTGAATCAGGCTATCCACTTACCTACCTTTTACCCTAATCCTCAAAACAAAGGGGAGAGACTACTACATTCCCTGGACATACACAGACAGCTGCGTTATTATTTGGACAGAAAAAGCCTTTCAGAAAATCAGAGCAACTCTTTGTGTCCTATGCTACAGGAGCTCAAGGAAAGCCAATTTCCAAACAGACAATCTCAAAATGGATAGCCCACTGCATACGTTTTTGTTACTCTTTTCATGGTAAAACTGTACCTGCAGGCATCAGATCTCACTCCACAAGGGCCACAGCTACCTCTGCAGCTTTCCTCAGAGGGGTTCCTACCAAAGATATTTTGGAAGCAGCCACTTGGAGTTCTGTGCATACCTTCTCCAAGCACTATCACCTACCATTATACTCCAAAACTAGAGCAGGCTTTGCCACTGCAGTCTTGCAGGGCATCCTGGCTCCTCCTAGTTCCACCTAGTGCCTACCACCCCTTTTTTAGCTTTGGGATTCTACCCATCTGTTATGACTGCAGCTGTATGCACGATGAACATAGTACAGTTTTGTACCTACCATAAATGTAGATGTTCGAGTGCTAATACAGCTGCAGTCCAGGTTTCCCTCCTTCCTCCTCTTGGGACAGGCCTATTGGCTAACACCTCCTCATACAACCTGATTGGGGTATTCATTTATGGTGTATTTGCTTGCAACTACTGTTTTTTGATTATATTGCATTGCATTATTACGTGAATTTATGTATTGCCTTCCTTCTGGGGGCACCTGACATCTGGGGCAAGAAAAACTGAAGAAAATGGCGTTGGCTGGTTCTTTTATACCCCTGTCGCACTGACGTCAGGGAAGAAGCGACGACAACCGACGCCGGACCTAGACTTTGGAATTCGGCTGACCGAGGACCCGCCTGACTGCAGGAAAACCTATCTGTTATGACTGCAGTTGTATTAACACTCGAGCATCTACATTTGTGGTAGGTACAAAACTGTACTTTCCTGCTAGCATAAGGCCCCACTCTACCAGGGCAGCAGCTACAGCCTTCCTCAGGGGGGTGCTAACCAAGGATATTCTAGAAGCTGCAACTTGGAGTTCAGTACACACCTTCACCAAACATTATCACTTACCACTTTACTCTGTCTAGAGCTGGCTTCGCCACTGCAGTTTTGCAGGGCCTTCTAGCCTCCTCTAACCCTGTTTGACTCCACCTCCCATCCTTAGCTTTGGGATTCTACCCAAGTGTGATGACTGCAGCAGGGTAACACGATGAACATAGTACAGTTTTGTACCTACCGTAAATGTAGATGTTCGAGTGTATACCCTGCTGCAGTCCAGGTTACCCTCCCTCCATCCCTTCAGACCTAACTAAAACCTTTCAATACCTTAAAATCTGTTACAACCTTTGTGGTGTATTTGCTTATAGCTGGAGGGATATTTTGTTTGTGCTAAACTTTTTATTATTGGTACTATCTACTGACAACCTTTTGGGGTAGCACCTGACATCTGGGGCAAGAAAAACTGAAGAAAATGGAGTCGGATGCCTCTTATATACCCCTGGCGCACTGACGTCAGGGAAGAAGCGACAGCAACCGACGCGGACCAAGACTTTGGAATTCAGGCCGACTGCGGGGCCGCCTGACGACAGGATAAACCCAAGTGTGATGACTGCAGCAAGGGTATACACTCGAACATCTACATTTATGGTAGGTACAAAACTGTACTTTCTCATAGCTCCAGACTGGCCCAGACAGCATTGGTATCCACTGCTTCACAGTCTTTCAAATCTTCCTCCTTGGCATCTTCCTCTGAAGACAGATCTTTTGGTTCAGGAAGGATCCTCATCTTCAGTCTCTCCATTTGGCAGCATGGCTCATTGTATGACTCCTTCCCTTTCTTCTTCCCTTTCCCAGCAGATGGTTGATGTGCCGAGGGAGGCCAGGAGGCCTAGCAATAGGAAATCCTATGCTGGCAAATGGGAAAGGTTCTCTCACTGGATGCAGGGTAGAGGGGAGTATGCTTCTCAAACTACCTTTCCTCTGATCCTGGAATAACTGCCTGATTTGCTTCAGGGTGGTCTTTCTTTTTCCTCCATCAAGATCCATGCTTCAGCCATCTCTGCTCATTGTTCTCCAACAGCCCATTTTCTCTCATCCCCCGATGAAAATGTTTCTCAGAGGTGCTTGCAATTTAAAACCTCCCAGAAGAGCACCTACTCCAGCCTGGGATCTTAATTTTGCTCTGGAGAAAGTCACTTTTCCTTCTTTTGAGCCAGCTGCCTCTGCAGACTTAAAATTTCTCTCTTGAAAGACCATCTTCCTCTTGGCTATAACTTCAGCAAGGAGGGTTTTGGAACTGCAGGCTTTGATAGCCGTGGAGCCTTTACTTATTTTCCATGCTGATGGTCTCTCTGAGGACCAATCCCTTCTTTATGCCTAAGGTGGTTTCCAGCCTGACTTTTAATCAGTCCATACACCTTCCTACCTAATCCTCGCAATAGAGGTGAAAGGATCCTACATTCTCTTAATGTGCACAGATGGCTCAGGTTTTACCTGGACAGAACTAAGGACCTTCGGAAATCAGCAGTTATTGGTTAGTTTTGCCCCTGGAGCCCAGGACAAGGCTATTTCTAAGCAAACCATTTCTAAATGGATTGCACATTGTATTACCTTTTGCTATTCCTTTAATGGCAAAGCTCTCCCTCAAGGGGTAGGACCCACTCTACTAGAGCGGCTTCCACTTCTGCAGCCTTTCTAAGGGGTGTCCCTACTAAAGACATTTTGGAGGCTGCCACATGGTCTTCTGTTCACACTTTCACAAAGCATTATAATTTGCCTCTGTTTTCCAGAGCCAGGGCAGGGTTTGCCACTGCAGTGCTGCAGGGCATTATCTCCAACCCTTGATGTTATTGGTTCCTCCCCCTTTTTTCTCTGGGCTTTGGTAATCAACCCATTTGTTAGGACTGCAACAGTGAAACACGAACATAGTACAGTTGTGTACACGTACCATATATGTAGATGTTAGAGTGTATTCACTGTTGCAGTCCTGGTTTCCCCCCCTCCTTCCCCCTTTTTGTGGTCCTCTCCTGTTCTCTTTTCCTGAGGTACAGGCTTAATTTGTCAAGTTGTTTTTTTGGTTTAAGCCTTATTGTCTGGGGGCTCCTGACTGTTATGGCAAGAAAGACTGAGGAAGTGACGCTGGCTGCCTCCTTTTGTATCTGACACCCTGACGTTCTTTACAACCGACGGCATTTTTACTTACCTTTGGTATTCTGGCCGACTGAGGGCTACCGGGAGCCGGATAACCCATTTGTTAGGACAGCAACAGTGAATACACTCGAACATCTACATTTATAATAAGTGTACACAACTGTACTTTCCACTGGCAAGACGACTACACAAGACTTCTACAGTTGCTTTTGCTAACACAGTGGTCTCCTTTTTGAATTTCTCCATATCTTTTTGGTTCGTAATATGACAGGAATGGACCCCATTCCTCAGTCAAAGTACGATTAAAGTTCATGAAATTAGTATGGTTTCACTCTTTGATGTCCACCAAAAGTGCTCTTCGGAGCACCCGCAATGTGGCCAGTAATGACTCTTCCTGCAATTTGTCTCCTTTGCAAATCATCAAGTGGTCCCCTTTGACTCATCCTATGTCCTTTCAGATCAGGGCAACAAAACGGTGCAAACAAGATTTAATTTGGTGGATGAAGCCGGAAGAGCACCTATGGAGTCACCCTTTTTCCCCTTATCAACCCAGAGTCATAGTGACCACGGACGACTCCCTGATCAGGTGGGGGGGGGGGGCATTTCCAGGGAAAAACAGTCTAAGGCACTTGGTCAGCCATGGAGGCCAACCTGCTTGTCTGTGTTCTAGAACTGAGGGCAGTGCTTCTAGTAGTGCAAGCATTTCAACCTGTTCTCCCTTCAGGAACCATTGCCATCCAGTCCGACAACATGTCAGTAGTCTGGTATATCAACAAACAAGGGGGAACCAAGTCCTACCTGTTATGTCGAGAGGCCATGAGAATTTGGCAATGGGCGATAGCTTTGAACCACTTTCTGATAGCAGTACACATTCCTGGGGATTCCAGCGTAATTGTAGACAAATTGAGCAGATGCATTCTCCTGCCTCCTGAGTTGGTCCCTCAATTCTGTCATAGTGGCGGAGATCTTCAGTCACTGGGGCCAGCCTTGCTGCAATCTGTTCATATCCCCCGCAAATCACAAATACATCAGCTACTTTGCCCTAATCCCCCCCCCCCCAGGGGGAGTCCCCAAGGGATGCTCTTATACACGATTGGCCCACGGGACTTCTTTATGCTTACCGTCCCCTTCCTCTGATCCCACAATTCTTAAAGAAGGCTCTTCGGTTGAAAAGCAGAGTAATCCTCATTGCACCCTACTGGCCCCTACAAATTTGGTTTCTTTCTTTGGCCTCACCTAGTACATCAACCATGGATTCTGGATCCAACACCAGAATTGGTGTCGCACCCACAGGGGTTGATGCGTCCAAATATATCGAGCCTCAAGCTGACATCTTGGTTCCTCCACTGCCGGTAATTGCCAGGCAAAGTAATATAGCCTCCCCTGTCTGCTACTTTCTTCTGGCTTCCCATAAACCATCCACCAGGAAACTTTGTCAGCAAGTGGAAAAGATTCATAATCTGGTCTCAAAAAGGGAGTAATCCCTTTTTCGACACCGCTTTCTATGGTACTAGATTGTTTATTTAATCTCCTTCATTTAGGAATGACAGCTTCAACTATTCAAGTACACTTGGCGGCAGTCTCCAACTTCCATAATGGTTTCAAGGACTCTTCCTTGATTTCACACAGTTTCTGTAAAACCTTTTTGAAAAGTGTTACACACACTATTCAAAACGAACCTAAAACATTTCCTCTCTAACCACTGGTTATGTTCTTGTACCAACCCTGACTAACTGGTGTTTTTAAACTATCTGTTACCATCAAAACATAAATTTCTTTCACAGAACTAGTCAAGGACCTATTTTCTAAACTAACCTACCTTTCTCATTTCCTAATACTGTCTTTCCTGAGTACTACTTATCATACTGAACACTTCTATTCATATTCTTCCAGTGCTTCTTGAAAGTTTTATTATACTGAAGATGATTAACTCTTTCTAATATCATGTAATAATTTTTTGTTTTAAATGTTTTTGTTCTGTATACTTTAATATGCAATATAGAATGTCTTTGAACTTGGAGCTTTTCTCCCCGGGCCTCCACTGAAAATGGACATGTATCCAGTTGGACTAGCCCGGTTAACAAATGTAAAATAAATAATAATAAATAATAAATTAGGCCCCCTTCAAACAGCCGATCGAGCCCTGGAGTTTGACATTACTTCTACAGTCCTTGACTCATCCCCCTTTTGAATCTGCTGCCAATTGCGATTTGAAATTCTTATCCTGGAAAATGTTATTCTTGGTTGTCATTACCTCAGCAAGACAAATTTCTGAATTGCAAGCCTTGTGCATAAAATGTCCTTACATAGTGTTCCCATAAGGACAGAGTATCACTCCGGACTAATCCCTCCTTTTTACCCAAAGTTATTTCTGACTTGACTATTAATGAAATGATTGATCTACCTGTCTTCTTTCCAAAGTTTTATAACAAAGGAGACTATTCACTACATTTCTTGACGTGCATAGACAATTGTGTTTTTATCTTGATAGATCTAAATCATTACAATAATCTGACCGATTTTTTGCATCATGGACCAAAATTGGGAAGATCTGTTTCCAAAGTTACTTTATCTAAATGGTCAATGGAACAAAGCTTCTCTACCATCTAAGGTCAAAGCGCATTCAACCACATCAGTTGCAACGTCTGTTACCTTCCATGCAAGGGCTTCCGTGGATGACATTTGTGCAGCAGCAATATGGGCCACTCCTCATACCTTTATCACACATTACAAATTGGATATGGTCTCCAGGGGGAGAGTTTCCTTTGGTTCAATGGTACTCAGGAATATTCTTCCATAGGACCTCCCAGGAAACAGTGGCTAGGGATTCTATCCCATCAGTAAGGAATAAATGAAAATTAACAACATCAGATAAAGAAGTTATGTTCTTACCATAATGTTCCATCTGTGTTGTTGATCTTCATTCATTCATTACAACCCACCTGCCATCTCCCTCCAAAAGACTCATGGAGGTTTGGATATGCTCCTAGCCTACGATAGGGAAGTTGTTCAGATAAAGCCTCTGCTTTCCTTCTTTCTTTCTTCCTTCTGGGAAAACTCGATTTGAGGTAATATAGAGAGGAGCACTATGGGTAAAGCTTAGCTCGAGAGTTTTTTAGCTGGGGCGAGCTTCTTTATAACAGCTGACTCTGTCCTGAGGACGGAACCAACACACATCAGTAATGAATGAATGAAGATCAACACATAGAACGTTATGGTAAGAACATAACTTCTTTATTTTCTTTTCTGGCATCCCCTGTCCTCAAAGTTATGAATGGTGTCATCTAGTCCTATCAGTTCTTTGCAGGTAGATGGGAAGGAAGTGGAGGCAGTTACAGATTTTATATTCTTGAACTCCAAGATCTCTGCAGATGGTGTTTGCAGACATGAAATTAAGAAACTTGCTTTTTGGAAGGAAAATTGACAGATCTGGTTAAGATCAAGTGCAAAGGCATCACATTTCTAGTAAAGGTCTGTATAATCAAAGGTGTTTTTTTTTCTTGTATTGCTTTGAGAGTTGGACTATGAAAGTATGGCTGTGCATTTGAAATATAATGTGTTTGAATTGTGGTGTTTGCTTTGAGAATGACATGGAATGCAAGATCAGTCCAGTCAACATTTAAGGAAGTAAATCCAAGGTGTTTTGGCTACAGAATGTGAAGACAAGATTCACTACAACATACAATGATTGATGAGTATTATTAAAGTAATAAATATGAATTTGCAAGATTTTAAAGAAGCACGACTTGATGGACAGGCCTGGAGTGCTAAAGTTTTTAAGGTCACAAACAGTCACATCTGAATAAACAACAAAAAAACACACTTGGGATGAATGTTCATGCCTCTGGACAAGCACATATGATGATGTCCTCTAGACTAGCAGGTCACACACTCTGGTCTGTTTGAGCCAGTAGAACCCAAATGAGGAAGGCCGACTGGGGGAGGGCACTTCATCCAGCTGTGGTGCGTGTCCGGTCCTGCTTCACACCCAGCCCCAACCAACCCATCCCATAATGCCAGTCCTTATCCCAAAGTTATAGATTAGGCTTGTTGACTTCCCTTACCTACATTGTTATAACCGGTCAGAGGCTGTTCACCTTACTACTTAGATTCTGGATGTCAAGCAGCATTTTGTATGATCTGGCACTGAGACCTATGCTGGACTGTATCATTAGGGAATTAGGTTTGAGTATGCCACAGCTATTGTGCAGAATTATCTTTGTATCATCCTACTTTTTGTAGAAGAATGGTTGTGGATTCCCTGTTACTATGTGCTGGTCCATCTCAAGCTTAATCTTTCAGAAGCTCACTTCTGGTGTCAGTGAGGGTTCTGGTTCTCTCTTGATGCCAGGTAGTATTTGTGGACTGCTTAGGATTAAGTAGCAGAGGCAGTAAAGATGTGTGTCTAACATCCATGAAAATTGTATTCAAACTGTTCTGTTGAATGCAAGTGGGGCATATGACATGCATCTTCCTGTAGGTAGCTTATAGACATTTAAAGATAATATAGCCTGTATCATAGATTTTTTAATTATAAAATAAATATGCATTCCATGAGGCAGAGTGCATTGTGTAACAGAGCTTACTGAAGAATTAATCTTAGTAGAAATACATCATAATCTTTGTCAAAAAATGGTTTTATATATATATTTCAGAAAACGTTTTAATAAATTCATCTTTTATATGCAATAGATGAGCTTCTGGACTTAGTACTTAAAAACAACATCTTTCATTTTAAGCCAAGATGATACAAACAAACAAAGGGAATAGTCATGGGAGCAGCTATGGCCCCAAGCCTAGCAAACAGTAGTCTTAGCCAAGTGGGAAGAAAATTAATATATATGCTTCTGAGTAGTTCCCATATACAAATTATTATTGCTTTATTGATGATATTCTCATCTCGTGGAACAGCCCTCTTGAAAACCATAAGGAATTATTTGACTAGATTGAAATGTCTACAGGCTTACTGCTTTTCACTAACCACTAGAGCTTTGCAAAGGTAGAATTTCTGGATTTCACCATTTTCAAAAAAGAAAGTAATAGTGTTAAACAATGACCTGTTTAGAAAACCCACATGGGTCAACCTGTTGATATAGGCAAACTGTATGCCCCCAAAAATCTCACACACAAATGTTATAAAGTCACAAGGGATGAGGCTAGCATATGTGTCTGGGGTAATAATGTGTTTTCTACATAACTTGGACAAACTACAAAGCGACTTTCTTGAAAGTGGGTACAGTGGGAACCTGATGAGACATACTGTATCCTATTTTAACCATGAAACAGAACAACGACCTGACTCTATTTAATCCTCCACAAACAGTACATATTATTGTGAGCTCAAAGAATGATGCTGGAAAGAGAAACATAAAAGAGTAATGATTCTCACATTTTTAAAGGGTTCTCTGGAAGTAAAATGCTCCATGTGTGAAAAATGGAACATTATCCTTGGAAACTGGTCAAATTAAGATACCTTAACCTGAGCCTACTTTCATCTATCATAAAGGGTGAAGTATTAGCTGGGTAAAAGAGCATGCTTTGCCAACTCCAGGATGCATATGCTGTGACTTTGAGTAAGAGAAACAGCTTTTATTGTCCAAACTCAAAAACGAGTGCGAAGTGAGAGATGACTTTAAAAGCACATTTGTAGTTTGCAGGGCCAGCTGCACAGCATGTAGAACATTTTACATAGGCAGGACTATCAAGGCCTTAAAGGTAAACACTTAGCAGATATCAGACTAAAATATCTCCATAATCCACTAACCAGACATGCCCTACGCTGCAGAAACTTTGAGAAATTTGTGTTCCACATAGTGGAGGAAGTAACAGCTGGCCCACTTGAAGGCAGCAAAGGAGGTATACTTCAGAAAAAGGCATTAGAGTAGAAAATTCACCTAAAAGCTTACTGACATCCAGGGCTGAGCACAAATTGCTCCATCAAATCTGTACTTTAACTTGGAAAGCTGGACCATAATAGCCTTTACTAACTGTTAAATACTGCATTTTTTTTTTTAATCTTCCTTCATTGTATTTTTAATTAGCATTATGTTCACTTTGGTTGATTACAACATGACCAGGAAGGAAAAATTAGATCTGATGTCTGTTCATTGTTCATCAACCTGTGGGTTACAGTTCCGTCTTTGGAACCGACTTGGCTGTTAGTAAGCTAAAGCTTCTGAACTAGAGCTTCTCCTACCTTACCCATAATCCCTCACTCCCAGATACCTCGGATCACACTTGTTACGCATCAGCAACGCATCGTGGTTCATTTAGAGCTCCTCCATGGGTATATTTTTTTCTTCTGAAGTTGTAGTACATGAGTTGGCCCTTTGCCCTGTTCTTTCTTTTCCTTCCTACCCTTCTACTTAATTGTGTATTAGTTTAAAAAAAAAAAAAAAAAAAGCTATTTAGCTAGTTTCTCTGTCTTGCCGTTTGTATTTTTCCTTTGCGCCCTACTTCTCTTCTTCCCCTATGTCAGAGAAATCAGACAAACCTGTAGGTTTTCAGAAATGCACTTCCTGTGGGCACAAGATCCCCATCTCTGATGCCCACAGGGAGTGCATTTACTGTCTGGGTCTGCACACCTCAAAGTGGCATGCTGTGTCTGCAAAGCCTTCCTCCCTCGGGCACCTGCAGATGGAAGGAATAAGTTCGTCTTAAAAGGGCTTATTCCACCTCCCTCCCCAGCTATCCCTTCTGTCTCAGGGGCTCAAACCCCCACTAAGAAACATAAAGAGGCCAAAGAGACTCTAGCTTTTTCAGAGCCTCCGAAAAAAGGCCCCGAGAATGTTAGAGCAGAGCCCTTTGGCTCTGACTTCTACATCTACACCTCCGCTCCATGTCCCAGTTGTCCCGTCGGGGCTGGGGCCATCAGTGTCGAGTACATCCCCTCGGGATCTCTCCCAGATGTCACTTCAGGCCTTCCTCTGTCTCCTCTTCCATCAGGTCCTCTTGGAGCTGATCAGAGAATGAGGCGGACAGACTGAGGAAATTTCTCTGCATGCAGATCCAGATGGGGGTTATTCCAGCTATGTCTCCAATGGGATCTGCAAGCAGAGCTTCCCTCTGCAAAATAGTATCTCCTTCTCCAATCCGGCCAACAGCTTTGGAGCTCCTGGATCAATCGGCTGAAGGGGCTGAGACATTGGGTCTGATAGTTATCTCAACTTAGAGTCCGACTGCTTCCCTGACTCGCTGTGTGCTGACTGCATTGGGGCTGAGCTTGTCTCTGAGCCGAAGCCTTGACGTCGAGTTTGGGGGGGGGGGGGTGACTTTGACTCCAAAGTTTTCGGAGCTGTGTCTTCCCCTTGGAGCCTCAGTGTTCGACAGTTTGGTGCCGACTCCTCCCTCAGAGCGGAGGACTGCTGCAGATCAAGGACTTGTCTGCTCCTGATCTTTCGGCAGTCCCTCAGCCTTTGAGGTGGTGGAGAGGGTCCCCTGCATTCCTAGGAGGTTCCTGACTCTACCGTAGAAGAGCCTCCCTTCTCCTTCTGGGCTGTGCGTCTGAGATCTCACTTCTGTCACTGGAGCAGCCGGCCCCTCAGGACCTCCAGTCTCTTCCACTTGTGGAAGCCCAAGTTTCTTCCGACACTTCCCTTGAACACCCCACTGAGGAGGCCCTTTGGAAGAAAAGGTGCAAAAGGCGACACCTAGATTCCCCAGAAGAATCTCACAACACTGACTTTGCTGAGGAGGAGGGGTCCCCTAGATCTCCACCTGACGTCTCCTTTGGAGACATGTTGGAATCAGAGAGGTGGTTGGTCAGCCCCAAAACCCACACCGGATTAGTCAGTGTTCCTGGAGGCCTTTGGGGCCGGCCCATCTACATCCTGGGTGTGTCCCCTCCCCCACAGACCCCCTAATGGACCTAGTGTCTGCAAGGGCATGGAAGGAACCAGATGCTGTAGAACCAATCCCTAAGAGCTGATAAAATTCTTAGTGACCCACGGGGTAATCCCGACTGGACGAAAGGTATTCCAGTAGATGCCATGGTGGTTGTGGCGACCACCAAAAAAGAGCTTGCCCAGGAAAGCTCTACTATAACAGGGAGCCTAGGGCTATGGACAAATTTGGAAAAAGTTTATGCTTCTTCCACTTTCACCCTCAGAGTGTTGAACCATCTTGCCCACTTTACGAGGCTACAGAGGGACTTGCTTAAGAAACTGTCTTCTGCCCTGAGTCCAGGATGGCAGAGGAGCGGAACTCCTTCTCCTCCCATTTGGCCACTCTGCAGTCCATTTCTATTGCGTCCATGAGACTCCTCTCTCATGCAGTTGAGGATACCTCTAGGGCGGTCAATTCCGGCATTGTCATTTAGCGTCTGCCGTGGATGCGACTGCATGACTTTGTGGAACCCTTTAAGGCATTAGTCATCAATGCCATCTGATAGTTCCTCTTTCTTTGGACTGACAGTACAAGACGCACACTTCTGCAAGGAGAAGGATGGAAAGACCCTGTCTGGTGTCAGGACCCGCTTCTGTACCCCACAAAGCTTCTTTTCCAGGATCCAGTGTGGGAAAATAAGTTGTGATTCATGAAGTCCCAGGGTCCTTTCCGTTACAGTCAGGGAGATTTTTTTCCACTGGGGGCAGAAGGGGGAATAATTTGAGTGGTAGACTCCGCCAACATGACAGAGGAGGTCTGCAAAATCAAGGATGACAAGATAGTCCTTTGGAGAGATCCTTGCAGCATCCCTGAAGGGTTGCCCAACTGTCCCTCTCTGGAGGCAGTCGGGGGATGTTGTTCCTTGCACGTCGAAGCCTGGTTAGCCATCAGTAACGACTGATGGTGAAAGGAATCATATCCAGAGGATACTCCATTCCCTTTTTAAACTTCCCCAAACTACATCAAACCCACCCCAATGTACCAGCCAATCAGAGGGAGGCAGGAACTTCAGAAATCGCAACACTTTTTTAAAAAACGTCATCCAGGAGGTCCCTCCAGACTAACGCAGATCAGGAATCTATTTCCGGTTCTTTTTAGTTCCAAAGAAAACAGGGGACCTCAGGCCCATACTGGACCTAATTTATCGGAACAAATAGTGAAATGCACAAAGTTCAGAATGTCACAGTTCAGTCCATCCTTCCTTTTCTACAGATGGATGACTGGATGTGTTCGATACACCTGAAGGATCATATCAAAATGAACAGGTGCTCCAGAAGGTACCTCAGTTTAAGGCAGAGAGCCAGCCACTACCAGTTCCGAGCGCTTCCATTTGGTCTCACCACAGCCCCCAGGATATTCCCCAAATACATGACAGTAGTTGTAGCTCACCTTAGACTGCTGGGATTCCACATGTTTCCTTATCTGGACGACGGGCTCCTAGTTGCACCAACCAGGCATCTACTGGTTCAGGCCAGGGACTTTCTTTTGCAATTGGCCCCAACCTTTGGAGGTCTCTAAATTTTCAGAAATCACAATTACAACCAGTACAAACCATAGATTTTATAGGAGCCCATTTGGACACAAAAAAAGCCCTGGCCTATCTCCCGCCAGACAGGATTCATTCACTAAGGATGCATATCAGACAAATGAGAGATATTCCAGTTCCTCCAGCAAATCTTGTCTTCAGGGCTTTGGGCTCTATGGCCGCAACAATAACATTACTACATACAGCTCATTTACACATGAGAATTCTTCAGTGGACATTGTCAGTTCAATGGTCTCTCCCATCCCTGAACCATCCTATAAGATTGTCACAGGTGTACAGAAATTCCCTATTATGTTTTTTTCATGACCCAAAAGTCACACAGGTCGACCATACGTTCTCCCCACTCCCATTGTCATGCTGACAGTGGACGCCTCCCAGCTGTGGTGGGGGGCATTACCTGGTTGGACAGTTTAAGGCATTTGGACTCCCCAGGAGACCAACTTGCATATCGGCATTCTAGAGATGAGGGCAGTGCTTCTAGTATTGCAAGCACTCCACTCCCTTCTTCCTCTAGGGACAATTGCGATTTAGACTGAAAACTTGTCAGTTGTGTGGTACATCAATAAACAAGGTGGGACCAGGTCTTACCCCCCATGTTGAGAAGCAGTGAGAGTGTGGTAATGGGCTATCTCTGCCAACTGCTTTGTAATTGCAATGCACAGTCTGGGGGAGCACAACATACTGGCAGACCGACTCAGCAGAGTTTTATTGATGCCCCACAAGTGGTCTTTAAATCATCAGTGGCAAACAGGATTTTCCTCAAATGAGGTCATCCTTCGTGTGACCTGTTTGCTTCTCCCCTTAACAACAAATGCAGCAGGTACTTTGCCCTGATCCCTCCACAGAGACTATCACCAAGAGATGCTCTAGTCCATGCTTAGTCCCCTGGTCTAATGTATGCATTCCCACCTGTTCCCCAATTCAGAAGATTTTGATTTCTTCCCATAAGATCTCTACCAGGAAAATTTATAAAATTAAGTGGAAAAGGTTTTTCATATGGGCTCAACAGCACCACATTGACCCGCTCACAACACCCGTTCTGGCAGTATTGGACTTCTTAGCTGGTCTGTTTCATTCCGGAGTCAGCTTTTCTAATGTCAAAGTTCAGTTGTCAGCCATCTCTAATTTCCATATTGGAGAAAATTCTGAATCCTTCTCTTCTAGATTATGCAAAGATTTTCTTAGAGTTTTACAAGAAATGTTATGTTAAAGAGGAACTTTGCAAGTATTAAATCTGATGAAATGCCATTTCAATTTAGCAAACCTAGTACCTGCATTTGAATACATCATCCAGTGGTGGAAGTTTTTGAAAAACTGTGCATAGAAGAGGTGTATAAAAACTGTAATGCAAGGAATGTACATATGACATACAGTAATCTAAGTTTGAGTATAAAGCACTTGTTAATTTACAAACAGATGACACCATTGATGTCCTTCATGGATGCATCTGCAGTCATAACAAATGGGTTGTCCTGTCGTCAGGCAGCCCTTCGGTCGGCCGGATTCCAAAGTCTGGGTCCGGCTTCGGCTGATGTCGCACTTCACCCGACGTCATCTCTGCTGGTCTTCGGGTATAAAGGCATCAGCCGACGCCATTTTCCTCAGTCTTTCTTGCCGCGTGGCACCCGAAGCAGAAGCTGTTCGCAAGTGCCGGTCGGTCAGATCCAGAGATTACTACTACCGAATACTACTTCGAAGACTTCTAAAAAGCTAAGTACCCCGTTTGGGGACTCTTTCTTGCCTCAGCTGATGTCAGAAAAAGTCAATAACTGTTTAACTTGTGGGAAACAAATACCTCATAAAGATTTCCACTCTTACTGTTTGCCTTGCTTAGGCCCAGACCACGACGTAGCAGCCTGTTCGGCCTGCGCTTCCTTCAACCGACGAACGCTTAGGCGTCGGTCGGAGTTTGCTGAACAGTTTTTCGGCTCAGATTTTGCGTACATTATGCCGTCGGCTCCTCCGACTACCCAAATTGTTAAAAAACGCAAAGAAAAAGACCGACACTCGCAGTCCGCGGTTTCGGCCGAAACCACGGTTAAGCAAGCCGCGAGTGTCTCGGTTTCGGCCGAAACCGAGAAAACTGGTCAATCTTCAGCCAAATCAATGACTACTACTGAGGCTCCTGCTACCTTACCTGAATCAGCCTCAGAAATTTTGCCTACAACTGTGGTTCCTACTGATTTATCAGACACCATCCCTTTGGATATCTCTACCCCAGCACGTGGTGCTGCTAGGCCTCCTGCAGCCATGTCTATTAAGGCCTTTGCCAGGGCTAAAGCAGCCAAATCAGCTAAATCAGTGCCTGTTAAACCACCCTCACTCAGGCCCACTTCTAGTTCACAAATGCTTACTCTGGCAGAAGATTTAATATCCTTAATTAGGGGATCCCAATCTCACCCAGACAGGGCCTCTCAGCCCCCAGAAAAGAGACCTAGAGCAGAGCCCCCCGAGCCTGTGTCCTCTGATGATTCTGCGGATGACTCAGACATTACAGACCAGCCACAGGCTCCTTTTTCAAATTATGAAGATTCAGATGCTGAAGAATCCATTCCAGCTGCCTCTCCGCCAGAGGAATTCTCCTTTGGGGAAACCTTACATGCCATGAGAGAACAATTCCAATGGCATGGACAAGATTTCTCAGATTCAAGAAAAAGGCTTAGGACTTTTCTGCACTTACCACAGCATAGGCCCTTAGCTATACCTCCTGTCCTATCTGTTGTGGACGATGCATTTAATGATGTCTGCACTGCACCTGATTCTTTACCTCCAGCCCCTGCCAAACCAGATAGATTTTACAGGGTGCCAGACACTCATCACCACCTATACAAGGCCCCACTTGCAGACCCCGAAACTATATCCCAGGGGCCTAAGGCAGTAGCCTCGACCACAGCAAAAAACCCTATTCCCTCTGAAAGGGAATCCAGGTCCTTAGAGAGATGGGGGAAAAAAGTCTACACCTCTGCTACTCTCTCAGCTAGAGCTTTAAACTGTCAGTTTCACATGATCCAATACCAAGAGTTTATGCTTGACCAGTTAATTAAAAACTGTCCTCTGATGAATCTTTAGATAAGAAATATGTATTAGAAATGGTGAATAACATCCAACAGGTTAGTAACCATTCTTTAAAATGTGGCTATGATGCACTGGAGGCTTCATTTAGATCAGCCATGACTGGCACAGTGATAATAAGGCATGCATGGTTGAAAGAACAGGTCTTACCGGATCATGTTAAAGCTAAGCTATTGGATGCTCCTATGGATAAGGCCAGTCTATTTGGGGAACCTGCCCAGCAGGTAATGAAGAAAATGGAAGAGAAGGCAAAATCTGTACAAACAGTTAAAGATTTCCTACAGGTTCAGCCCCAAGGTTTAGCAGGAACTGGCCTGCCAAAATTGGTCCTTTCCTGACTCCACAAGATCACAAAGGGGCAGGAACAGACGCTCTAGGGGCAGAAATCAATCCAGAGGAGGTGCCTACAGAGGACGACAGTGGCAAGGCAATAACTGAGGCACAGACACAACCACTGCCACTGCAACAGGACAATCACAGTGACTTGGCTCTGACTCCGCCTACCAGGGAGCAATTAGCAGCACCATTAGGCGGAAAGTTAGCCTTATTCTCGAAAATTGGCACTATATCACAAAAGACAAGTGGATTTTGCAAACCATAGACCAAGGCTACCAGTTCCACTTCCACACTTTACCAGTAAAAAGAGGAATGCCAAACCTGCCCCCAAATCAAAAAATAGAAGCCCTGCACCAGATAGCGGAATTAATAAAAATGAGAGCTGTGGAAAGAGTACCAATAACAGAACAGGGCAAAGGATTCTACTCCAGACTCTTCCTAGTACCAAGAAAAGAGAGAACTGGAGACCTATTCTCGACCTGTCCATCTTAAACACATACATCATTGTCCCAAAATTCAAAATGCTGACCCTACAGCAACTTCTTCCCATGCTGGGCAAGGAGTGTTGGCTGGTAACTCTAGATCTCAAGGAGGCATGCCTGCACGTCCCCATTCGACCAAATTGCAGAAGATACCTCAGATTTCTTGCAGGATCAGAGCATTATCAATTCTCAGCATTGCCCTTTGGCTTATCTACTGCGCCCAGAGTATTCACAAAATGCCTGGCATCAGTAATCGCTCACTGCAGAGTACAGGGAATCCAAATTTATCCATACCTGGACGACTGCCTGTTACAAGCGGACAACAAAAGCAAGCTGACAACAGATTTACAAAGGGTCATTTACTTGCTACAAGCCCTGGGATACACAGTCAATTTACAAAAGTCAAGGCTGATACCATCCCAGACAAGAACCTTCTTGGGCGCGGAATTGGACACAGTAAAACAGATGGCATTCCTAACTGCAGAAAAACAAAATGAGCTCCCTCTTTACTTCTTGGCATTAACAAAGCAGAACAAACTAACAGCAAGAAAAGTTCTGCAGGCCTTGGGCTTCACGGCATCATGCATAATCTTGGTCCCACATGCCAGACTGCATATGAGAAAGTTACAGTGGTACCTAAAGAATTTATGGTCTCAACACAGGCACAGCTTAGAAACAGAAATACCACTAATCCCATGCTTAAAACAGGAGTTCCTATGGTGGGCTCGGGCATGCCAGTCAAATCCAGGCTTACCCTTCCACAACTTTCGAGCAAACCAAACCATCACAACGGACGCCTCAGACCTAGGATGGGGGGTACACATGCTGGACAAATGCGTACAAGGGCTGTGGACTCAGGACCAGCTGCACCTGCACATAAACCAAAAAGAAATGCTGGCAGTAAAACTGGCAATCCTAAAATTCAGACCATTCCTCAAAGAAGGCCATTTGATGATAAGGACAGACAACACCACAGTCATGTGGTACATCAACAAACAGGGAGGCACTCATTCTTACCCCCTATGCAGAATGACTTTGGACCTTTGGAATCTGGCTCTCAGCTACAACATCCAGTTACAGGCAATATTTGTACCGGGAAAAGAGAACACCCTAGCAGCCATTTTAAGCAGAACCACCTCGGATGCTCACGAATGGATGCTACACCCAGACATCTTCAAGGCCATCACAAAGAAATGGGGAATGCCACAAATAGATCTATTCGCTTCCCCACAAAATCACCAGCTCAAAAAATTCTGCACAAGGACATTCCACCCACTTGCGTGGAAGGTGGACTCTCTATCCTTCAGCTGGAAAGGCCTGACAGCATATGCATTTCCACCTCTTCCCTTGATGCACAAGGTACTACTGAAAATCAAAGAGGAATGTCCAAGGATAATTCTGATAGCTCCGAACTGGCCAAGACAACACTGGTACCCATTGCTGAGGAGCATGTCTCGGGAGAAAATGTGGTCAATACCCCTGATGCCTCTGATGTTAACTTAGAACAACTACAACATCATACATCCAAACCTAAAAACCTTGCAACTGACTGCCTGGAACATCACATAGCAGTGACTAACCCAGACCTTTCACAAAGGGTTAAAGACATTATCCTTGAAGCCCGCAGACCTTCAACAAGAAGGAACTATGCAGGGAAATGGAAAAGGTTCGTCATTTGGAGTACTGAAAGAGGAAAAGATGTGTCGAACATAGATATTGCTAACATTCTGGAGTACTTGGCAGAGCTTCTACATACAGGCCTGTCCTATTCCTCCATCAAGATACATGCATCAGCTATTTCAGCAGAATACAGCTTTGATTCTCCTGTCTTTTCACATCCTCTACTCAGGCAGTTCCTCAGAGGGATCAAGAATGTAAAACCTCCTAGGAAACCACCATTACCAGCATGGGACTTGAATTTTGTACTAGAAAAGTTGACACTCCCTCGCTTTGAACCAGCAGCAACAGCAGATCTACAACACCTGTCATGGAAAACTGCTTTCCTACTGGCTATTACTTCAGCAAGGAGGGTTTCGGAACTACAGGCCTTAATGGCAGTGCAACCCTTCCTAATCTTCCATCAAGATAGGGTGTCCATGAGAACTAATCCTACATTTATGCCTAAGGTGGTATCCAGAGTGTCTTTAAACCAGGCAATCCACCTACCTACCTTCTTTCCCAATCCACAAAACAGAGGTGAAAGAATAATGCATACCTTGGATGTACATAGACAGTTACGCTACTACCTGGACAGAACCAAAGGTAACAGAAAAACTGACCAGCTCTTTGTAGCCTATGCAACAGGAAGGGAAGGAAAAGCAATTTCCAAACAGACATTCTCCAAATGGATAGGAAATTGCATAAGATTCTGTTACTCCTACCATGGAAAACCAATTCCACAGAACATAAGACCTCATTCTACAAGGGCTACAGCCACTACCACAGCTTTCTTAAGAGGAGTGGCAACCAAGGACATTATTGAGGCGGCTACTTGGACCTCCGTGCATACATTTGCCAAGCATTATAATTTACCTCTATATTCTAGATCCCGAGCAGGGTTTGCCACTGCTGTACTGCAAGGGATCCTGACTACACCATAATTTTTATTCCTCCTCCCTAGTTTGGCTATGGTATTCTACCCATTTGTTATGACTGCAGATGCATCCATGAAGGACATAGTACAGTTTTGTACCTACCATAAATGTAGATGTCCGAACTGGATAGCATCTGCAGTCAGGATTACCCTCCCTCCTTCCCCTCTGTGGTACTCCTAGGGTATTTACCCTCCTAATAGCTAGCTGGGGGGGGAGTCTCTTATGGTGTATTTGTTTGTATATATGTACATACATGTTTATTTTTTGTGTTTGCCTTCTACTATTTTGGAAACATTGGCTTTTATCCAAAATTTAGCTTTCCAAGAGGGCAATTGGCATCTGGGGCAAGAAACACTGAGGAAAATGGCGTCGGCTGATGCCTTTATATCCGAAGACCAGCAGAGATGACGTCGAGTGAAGTGCGACATCAGCCGAAGCCGGACCCAGACTTTGGAATCCGGCCGACCGAAGGGCTGCCTGACGACAGGACAACCCATTTGTTATGACTGCAGATGCTATCCAGTTCGGACATCTACATTTATGGTAGGTACAAAACTGTACTTTATATGCCCCAGCAGATAAGGGTGGTCCTGTAGTAGAAATGGGTTATCACCATTTTTACCAGTATGAGAAGAATGTTGATGGTGGATAGAGCTTATAAGCTGATTAAACAAAGGGAAGTGGATAGTATAATAGAGTGAATAATGTACTAGAAAAGAGTTTACTCTCCAGAACTATTGAGTATTCCCTATACAAGTATTTTAAAATAGAGGAACCTCTTATTCCAATCATACCCAAGAAACATAAACACTCCACTAATCCTCCTTTAAGACCGATAGTTTCTTGTTAGTGATAGTTCACTTCTCTAATCTGCAAGGATATTTGGACATCAGGGATGCTTATGTACAGACAAACCACCACCACATTTACTTAGCACATCAGCAAGCAGGGAGGTACCCACTTATAGTATTTTTCAAGATTGGTAGTGCTAACCAAACCCTCTTCTCTGAGTAGTCTATATTTTTAGGAGAAGAATGCCTAACTCCATCTGGCCAGGTGTCATGCGTGGACATTAGACCCAAGGGTCTTCAAGCTCCTTGCACAATGCTGTGTGGTTCCATTGTTAGACCTCTTTCCTACCTCTCAGACTTCCAAGTCAGGAAGTTCTGTGTAATGTTCCTTTGCAACTAGGCTTTGGCAAGCAACACCTTCACCATAGGTTGAAAAATTCTTCCCATTCTTGATGAATGCTGTGGCAGCCATGATACCCAAGATGAACACAGTACAGTTTTATACCAACTAACTGTAGCAGTAATAGATATTCAAATAGGAGGATCACTGCTACAGTAGGGACTCTCTCACCTTTTATCAGGACATTGTTTACATTTATTTTGTGCATCCGTGCTTGTGTGTGGGGGTTGAGCCAAAGTTGAAGAAGATTCAGATTATTTGGCGGTGCTGCAAATTTTCTGTCTTGAGATGCTTGCGTGTGTGTGTATATATGTATGTATGTATGTATATGTGTAGATATATATATATATATATATATATATATATATATATATGGGTCTACTTTACCTTACCGACACCACACTTCACCGACACACAAAACACCGAACCCTAAAGACCGAAACCACACAACACCGACAATTCACAAAACCGAACACAATTACACCGACACAAACAACGTAAACTACACATCATACACAATCACATATCCACTAACCCAAACCCTAACCCTAAGGTCCGACACTACCGCACAGTTACCTTACCCGCACCCTAACCCTAACTCACTTAACCCACCCCAAAACAAAATGCCCGTCACTATCGCACACTCACCCTACCCGCACTCCAAACCTAAGTCACTTAACCCGTCCCTAAACTAAACTCCGTCACTATCACACACTTACCTTACCCGAACCCTACCTCCCTACCTCCGACACTACCACACACTCACCTATCCCACACCCTAACCCAAAATCCCACAACAACGCACACTTACCTGACCGCTCCTAACTCCGTCACTATCGCACACTTACCGAGACGCGCTCACACGTTACCCTTGTCGCTCTATCCGCTGTCGGCGCATCACCTTTTCGGTAAACTTACCTGTCGGTCATTTCGTCTCCCTCTTCCGTGTGTCGGTCAACTGAGATTTCGGTAAATTAAAGTAGACCCATATATATATATATATATATATATATATATATATATATATATATATGTATATGTATGTGTGTGTGTGTGTGTGTGTGTGTCTGTGTATATATAATGTGTGTGTATTTGTATTTATGTATGCATGTACGTGCAAACATGTTATTAATAGCTAATATTTCGTTACTTTGATGTCTGCACATTAACTGAGCTAATTTTCTAACTAAAATTTAAACACCACCAGTCAAATTGCTAAAAGATGGCATACAGCCTTCTTTTTATAACCTGTTAAAAAAAAAAAAAAAAAGAAGAAGTTAGCAAAGCACCAACACTTGCATGTAAGGGACTTTGCTTCCATATCATCTAGCTTCTCTAAGTCTCGGGTCATATAAGTGCGACTACGGAAACACCACTGAAAAATATGAAGTCAGTATTACATGAGTTGCTTTATGTCGCACTTAAAGAGAACATTTGGTAAATTGCGAAGCAAAAATAGCTGTTGACTATCTGTGCATTCCCTACAATGCTCTGAAACCATATACAAGATTGATATGTCCTTTCATCCTAGGCAACCTGTTCATACCACAGGTCTCCAAGTTGGTCAGCTTTTGTATTTCTTAAGGACATTGTTAAAGACACCTTTCTCTGGTAAACTAAATCAGACTGATCTTTCCTCAGTCCCACCGAAGAGTGAAGATGTCCTGGACTGCCTTCCATTGTTTTTCTGTCAGCATCAGCTTGATGCCTTCATCCTGGAAAGGAGGCAGTACAAAGGTCTGGAGGTCAAATTTGGATGGTAGATGCCTGTACCTGAAGTCCCATTCTTGATGAATGCTACTGCAGCAGCAGCTATCTCAGTACCCAGACATCATTTAGCATATGAAGTTAGTGTGTGCCAATGCATTCTTTTTTTCAGTTAACCTATCTTCTGTCAAGGATAACTGCAGTGTTAAACAAAGTACCTCTAGGTGTTCATCACAATATTCACTGTGGCAGTTCTAACTTTTGAGATTCCTGCCCACTCGCTGTTTGGACTTGCAGAACTGTCTCCCCCCTCCTGGATTTGGCCAATTCTATCCCACTTGGAAGCCAGACATCAGTTGTATTAAGAGGGCCATTAGCCAGTGCCATTTTCAGATATGTCTTGCTGCAGATAATTTGAGTTTGTGTGTTGTACATAGCATTGTTAATCTGTCAGTCTGCTTTGAAAAACTTCAGATAAGTATCCCGTTTAAGAAACCTTTTCTAGATATATTTCTGTATTTCATGTCTGATAGTGGTAGTGTTTCTGAGGTGTTTCCAAAAAAAAAAAAAAAAAACTGCACTAAGTGTTACAAACTCCACATAAAATGTTTTTTTTTTTTTTTTTTTTTTTTTTTACATTGGGTGCATTTTCTCTTTATGCCTTACAGCATGATTTGGACAGTTGTCGGCTTTGTGCAAGGTATACCTCAAGGATAAGCCATGTAAGAGATAAAGTGCACTCTCTTACTTCACTCAAAGGAAGGTGCATGCTCAATCTTGTGTCAGCCAAGACCTCTGTGAACTTCCCTTGTAAATGCTAGTACTCCAGTAAATGACTGAATAAGAAATAGGAAACCGATGACAGGCTGAGCACGTATGAGTTTTATGTTCTTCGTGTTTCACTGTTGCAGTCATTACATTTGGGTTATCCTGCTGGCAGGTTGCCCTCAGTCGGCCTGAATTCCAAAGTCTTGGGTCCTGCGTCGGCCGCTGTCACCCCTTCCCTGACATCAGCTCGTCAGGGGTATAAAAGATGCAGCCGATGCCATTTTCTTCAGTCTTTCTTGCCGCGCGGTGCCCGAAGCAGAAGCAGTTCGCAAGTGCCAGTCGGCCGACTCCTGAGATTTTCGTGTTCGAATTTCAGATCCGAAGTGTTCATTAAAAGCCAAGTACCCCGTTGGGGAAACATTTTTCTTGCTCCAGTCCAATGTCAGAAAAAGTTAATAATTGTATTTCTTGCGGGAAGCAAATACCTCATAAGGACTTTCATTCTTACTGTATTCCTTGCCTATGCCCTGACCACGACGTAGCTAGTTGTCGGTTTTGTGCTAGATTTAACCAACACACTATTAAGCCTCGGTACGATTTTGCATTAAGCTATTTTGGCCGAAGATTTAATTATACAGTGTCGTCGGATAGCCATCCCACAACCGGAGTTCACAAAAAAACAAAAAGAAAAAGGTTACTGAGGTCCAAAACCGACGAAGAGGCTTCTCCTAAGCCAGTTGCCGGTTCGCCGGTTCTCAGTGAGGCGCTTTCGCAGCCCCTGACGCCCGCTACTTTAGAGTCGCAGGCTGCTACCGACACCCACGTGGAGTTGGCAAGGCCACTAGAAATTCAAAGTATTGGACTATTCCCTCAGATGGGTCTGGAGCCGCTGAGCAGGCATCGGCTTCTGAGGGTGTATTCAGACCTAAACAATTATACATTAAAACGACTTCAGCTTCAAAGGCAAAGACTAAAGCACCTTTAAAGACAAAGAAACAAGTTCAACAGCCTCATGGACAGGCCTCCATGCCCAAAAAACAGATGCTCAAAATGGCCGAAGACTTAATCAGCTTGATCAGGGGTTCCCATTCCCCCTCCTGATAAGAGGCCTAGGCAAGAGACAAACTATGAATCTTCAGATCAGGTTTCCATTTCTTCTGATCAGGAATATTCTCTACCTCCCTATGAGGATTCTGATGCTGAAGAATCTATTCCTTCAGCTTCTCCTCCTGAAGACTACTCTTTTTGGGGAAACCTTGCATACCATGAGGGAGCATTTCCACTGGGAGAGCCAAGATTTTTCAGAATCTAAGAAAAGGCTCAGAGACTTCCTTTTACTACCTCAACACAGGCCTCTAGCTATTCTACCTGTGTTAGACATTGTAGATTATGTGGTTTCAGAGTCTAGTCTGACCCCTGAGCCAGACAGATACTACAGGATTCCTGACTCTCACAAATTCCTTTTCAAAAACCCTGCTGCAGACCCAGAAACTATTTCTCAGGGTCCCAAGAGGGGTCAAGGCTTCCACTGCAAAAAAAACCCTACCCCCTCTGACAGAGATTCTAGGGCACTAGACAGATGGGGAAAAAAGATTTACACATCTGCTACCTTGGCTATAAGGGCCTTAAATTGCCAGTTTCATATGCTCAAATATCAGCAATATATCATGACACTGCTTAAACAGAAAATGTTGATAAATTCTGAATGTGCAGAAAACAAAGAAATGCAGGATTTATTGCATGCAGCTGAACAAGTTGGAAAGCATACTTTGCAATGTGGTTTTGATTCTCTAGAGGCCTCCTGCAGGGCTGCTGTTGTAGGTTCTGTCATTAGGAGGCATGCTTGGTTAAAGGAACAAAATCTGCCTGATCATGTCAAAACAAAATTATTAGATGCTCCATTACAGCATGATACCCTGCTTGGTGTTGAGGCAGAAGAGGTGTTAAAGAAAATGGAGGACAAAGCTAAATCTATTGCAAATGGTCAAGGAATTCTTACAGGTACAGCCTCCTAGGTTTGGCAGACACTGGCCTACAAAGAATTGGTCCTTCTCATTGTCAGGCAGACCTCAAAGGGGCAGATCCAGATGCCCTAGAGGCAGATCCCAGCTACAAGGTTTGTACAGGTCTAAGCAATGGGGTGCTTCTACCTCCAAAAGCGGAGAGGACAAATCACAACCATACAAGAAACAGTCCCAATGACTTCCCCCTGCCTGTACCAAGCACTTATCTTCTGGCAGCACCCTTAGGGGGAAAACTAGCACTTTTTTCTCGAAATTGGCACATTATTACCCAGGACAAATGGGTTCTAGACATAGTGTCACAAGGCTACAAGTTTCACTTCCATACCCTGCCAAGGACAAACAGTTGGCCAGACCTGCCAAAAAATCAATGGGCAGAGGCTCAAAAACAAGTTGCATCTCTCATGCACATGGGGGCTATTCATCAAGTGCCACAGCAAGAGCAGGGGCAAGGATTTTACTCAAGACTGTTCTTGGTACCCAGAAATGACAAAGCATGGAGACCAGTTCTGGACCTATCTATTCTAAACACTTACCTGGATATACCCAAATTCAAGATGTTGACCTTGCAGCAGCTTCTGCCCATGCTGGGCAGCAAGGCTTGGCTCGTGACTGTAGACCTAAAAGAGGCATACCTGCATGTCCCAGTCAGAGACAGTCATGCAGAAGATACCTCAGATTCAAGGCTGGCTGAAAGCATTACCAATTCTGTGCACTGCCCTTTGGCTTACCTACTGCGCCCAGGGTCTTCAGAAAGTGCCTGGCACCAGTAATTGCTTTCTGCAGACAAAGAGGAATACAAATATATCCATACTTGGACGACTGCCTCATTCAAGCAGAGAACAAGGACAGTCTACTACAGCATCTGGCATTTGTGAAGAAACTTTTAACATGCCTAGGGTACACAGTCAGTGAAAAGAAATCAAAACTAGTACCCTCACAAGAGATAATATTCCTGGGTGCAAGCTTAAATACAACTGCCCAGGTGGCTTATCTCACGCCAGACAAACAAAGGCAACTGACTACCTATTTCAAGGAAATGGCAACAAAGGCCCAGTTGTCTGCAAGAAAAAAGCTGCAGGCTTTGGGCTTCATGGCATCCTGCATCCTACTAATTCCATATGCAAGACTGCATATGAGGAAACTTCAATGGTACCTATAAAGTGTCTGGACACAACATTGCCACCGCCTGGAAACAATGATTTATCTCATTCCCTGCCTGCAACAGGAGTTTCGATGGTGGGCAAAGGCTTGTCATCAAAACAAGGGACAGCCATTCTCAATACCCCCAGTCAGGCAGAACCTTACGACTGATGCATCAGATTATGCCTGGGGGGCCCATATGGCAGGGAGAGGTATTCAGGGCATCTGGTCTGCAAACCAAATGCATCTACATATCAATCAAAAGGAGATGCTAGCTGTTCAAAATGCCCTGATAGCCTTCAAGGACCTAATTTATCCGGGACAACTTCTGATAAAGACAAGACAACACCACGGTCATGTGGTACATAAACAATCAGGGGGGCACTCACTCTTTCCCCCTTTGCAGACTAGCCATGGCTTTATGGGACACAGCATTGACTTACCAGGTTCATCTGCAGACACAATTCCTGCCAGGAAAGGAAAATTCTCTGGCAGACTAAGCAGAAACCTCATGGATCCCCACGAGTGGCACCTGGATCCACAAGTCTTCAGCATGATAACAAAGAAATGGGGACGCCCGGACATAGATCTTTTTGCCTCCCCTCACAACAATCAACTAAACAGATTCTGCACAAAGACTTATCACAGACAAGCATGGAAAGTGGTTACCTTATCTTTCAGCTGGACAAACCTATCAGTATATGCCTTTCCTCCACTGCCACAAAGTACTCCTAAAGGTCAGACAGGAGAAACCAAAAAGGATTCTGATTGCCCCAGACTGGCCACGCCAGTACTGGTATCCAGTCTTAAGGAACTTGTCTCAATGCCCAGCCTGGACCTTACCTCAAATACCTCATCGACTGTCCCAATAAAACAATCCGATTCTGCACAGCCAAATCAGGACCCTATACCTGGCAGCATGGCGGGTAATGTAGCCATACAAAGCACACCTCTCAGTAAAGCTGTGATGGATGTCATTTTAGAAGCCAGAAGGCCTAGTACTAGAAAATCCTATGCTGGAAAATGGAAGAGATTTTGTGCTTGGAACCAAGCTCAAGGAACTGATACAGCTGTGCCAAATATTCCTCAGATTTTGTAATACTTAACTGAGATGTTGGACAAAGGCCTATCTTTATCATCAATTAAAATCCACGTTTCTGCCATTTCGGCTCATTACAATACAGAGCCACCACTCTTTTATCATCCTTTATTAAGGCAATACCTCAGAAGAGCCAAAAATTTAAAGCCTCCAAGGAGAACACCAACACCTGTATGGGACCTCAATTATGTGTTGGAAAAACTCACCTTACCTCCTTTTGAGCCAGCTGCTACTGCAGATATAAAGTTTTTATCTTGGAAAACAGCTCTGCCCCTAGCAATAACTTCTGCAAGACGAGTGTCAGAGCTACAGGCTGTCATGTCTGTGGAACCCTTTATCATTTTTTATCCGGACAGGGTCTGGACAAACCCTACATTTATGCCTAGGTAGTATCCAGTGTAGCCCTTAACCAAACTATTCATTTGCCAAATTTTTATCCAAATCCACAGAACAAGGGGGAGAAAATTCTGCATTCTTTGGACGTACACAGAAAACTTAGATTCTACTTGGATAAAGCTAAAGTTTTCAGAAAGACAGGACTATTACTAGTGGCAAATGCTGCAGGATCACAAGGAAAGGCTATCTCCAAGCAGACTATTTCAAAGTGGATAGGTCACTGCATTCGTTTCTGCTACTCTTAGCATGGCAAACCTGTGCCCGAGGACATTAAGCCACATTCAACCAGAGCTGCAGCCACTTCTGCAGCCTTTCTCAGGGGAGTACCAACCAAAGACATTTTAGAGGCTGCTACTTGGAGTTCAGTGCATACCTTTACAAAACATTACAATCTGCCACTTAATCCAGGGCAGACTTTGCCACTGCAGTTCTGCAGGACCTCATAGCCGCCCCTAATGCTGTTTAGTTCCATCCTCCCATCCATAGCTTTGAGAATCTACCCAAATGTAATGACTGCAACAGTGAAACACAAAGAACATAGTACAGTTGTGTACACTTACCATAAATGTAGATGTTCGAGTGTATTCACTGTTGCAGTCCAGGTTACCCACCCACCATCCCCCTTATTTTTGCTGGAACTCATCTTTCCTTGTCTGATCTATACAACCTATGTGGTGTATTTGCTTATAGATGAAGGTAAAGTTTATTTTGATGCATGTATTTGTTACTTACATATATTTAGCATACCCCTTTGGGGGCAAGAAAAACTGAAGAAAATGGCGTCGGCTGCATCTTTTATACCCCTGACGACCTGACGTCAGGAAGGGGCGACAGCGGCTGACGCAGGACCGAAGACTTTGGAATTCAGGCCGACTGACGGCAACCTGCCAGCAGGATAACCCAAATGTAATGACTGCAACAGTGAATACACTCTAACATCTACATTTATGGTAAGTGTACACAACTGTACTTTCCTAGGTTTAACAATACTAGGACTATTGGGGTGCTTTTGCAGCCTGTCCTTGGAGTCTGTTTTGGCTGAGGCCCCTTGTATGACTCTTCTGGAGGTCAGCATCCTGTCAGTTTTAGGTATGCCCTCCTGGATCAAAATCAGTGCTGTGTATTTTGATGCTGAGGCTTCTCTGAGACACTCTGCAGCTGATACCTGTTTTACGATCAGCAAATGGAGAACAGTGTTTATTCATTAGTAATTCGAAAGGAAGGTCTTGAAGACCAGTTTGGGGTCCTTGGCATCTGTCTGTAAACCAAAACCTCTAGACTCACATTGAGAAACAGATGCCCAAAATATTGAAGCCATTGGACACCAACTTGCCTTGGCCTAAGCTGATATCCTAATTCACTTCTGAGGCCTTATCTGTTGACTTATTCAAGATGGCTCATGAGTTTGTGAGCTTTCTAAAAGCCAAGCCACCTGCACAGGAAAGCCCAGAGCAGTCAGGGGTTCCTTCAAAGAAAAGGGTTTAATACGATTTAGAAGTGGATTCAAGTTGTGGTCTCCCACTCCTGACGAGCCCTCCAGGGCAGCTGTACCCGAAGGCCAATGAGGTGTAAAGCACACCGAACACAATACCTCTGCCTTCCAGCTTCCCTCTGCCTAGGAAAAGACAGTGCCTCAGTCTTGTCCACTTCCTGGGCTTCCATTGATTTATTTATTTTGATTTCTGTGACCCAGAGACAGATGAACTGAATTAGTTGGGACAGATCAGTTTTGCTGAAGCTAATGAGTTAGATACTGAGGACATACTTTCCTTTGTTTCTACCAGATGACTGCTTCTTTGGAGTTGTTGTTCATAGAATGAAGTAAGATTTGTTTTTAGTGGGAGAAAAATGAATATTCTGAAGCCCAGCTCAGGTACAGAGCTTACCTGGACCTACCTAAATCAACAGCTCTAGCTGTTTCTCCAGTGTTACATGTCCTGGAAGATGCCCATGCTTTGCCCTCTTCTAGTGGAAACCTGTCCATTTTTTATAGGGTCAGAATTTCTCAAAAGTTCCTTTATAAAATCCTTAGCTTGATCCAGCTGTGATATTCCTGGATTCCAGCAAGGGAGCAGCCTCAACTCCATCCAGAAAACAGTGACAGCGGAAATACTTTACAGATTTGTTTAAGGTGTATAGTACTGCTACTCTCATTCTGGGCCTTGAACTACTAGTCCCACATGCATTCCTACCAGCAATCTCTGTTGGAGAAGATGAAGGCTGAGGTAGAGAGTTACGAGATAAGGATCTGAAGCATGAGATGCTTGAGCTTTGTGATGTCTCTTCTCAGGTTGCCAGTCATTGCAGAAAGTGTGGCTGTGTTGCATGTGTTTTATGAACATATGCTGGATATCTCTGGTGCCGTACTAGGGAATAGGACCAGGATACAGCACTAGTGTCTCTGGTTTTCACTTATTCAGTCTGACCAATGCAGAATAGTCCTTTCTTATGCTTGCCTAAAGGTACCTGCGTCATCCATTTATGCTTGTCTGCCCCTGAGCTACTCTTATTTTTTTCATTTTCCAGTTAGAGGTCCCGGAAGGAGATAATTCCACCATAGGACCTGAAACATTTACTAGAAAAGCTCACTCTCCATTTGTGCCAGCTTCTTCCACCCTGTAACATTTTTGCCATTGAAGACCACCTTATAAGTTGACTTGACCTCGTTTAGGCATATTTTAATACTGTAGGGAACTATTGTTAGTCTTCCATAAGGACAGAGTCACACTCTGAACTAACTCTGCCTTCAGGGTGGTAACTGAGTTGTCTTTGAACTGGAGTGTACTCCCCCCCCGTTACTGTCTTCCTAAAGTATAGGTGAATTATTTTGAATCCCTTAGATATTCACAGACTGTTAACATTGCAACTTGGTAGAATAAAAGTTTACAAAAGATTTGACCACTTTCTTATTTATCAGTGGTAGGGATGGAAACTCCCAACAAGTGAATAATTTCTGACTAGATAGCTCATTGCATTACCTTCTACTGTAGTTATCATGGCAAGTCTGTCCCAGGTCAAGTGAGAAACCACTTTGCCAGGGTCATAGGAACTGCCACAGCTTTCTTAAGAGGAGTTGCTTTCATCTTAGATGCAGTTTCCTGATCTTCAGTGCATACTTTGACAAGCATTACAACCTAGGTAATGTTTCAACTCCAGAGCAGATTTTTTTTACGGGCAATTCTGTAAGGCCTTTTGACCTCCTACACCTTCTACAGGCCAGCCACCTTGTGGTCTTTGAGCTCTGGAAGTCATCTTTGAGCATCAGCGCTATCATCAGTGAGTTATGAAGAACGTAGTATAGTTTTGTTAGGAATTTACCATAATTGGAGATGTTCAGGTATATTCGGTGTTACAGTGCCAATATCTCCTTCCCTTCCCATCTATCACAGAGGATACCTATTGATTTGGAGTTTGTACCTAGACTAGCCCGTTGTCACTTTTCCTCATTACCACCAGACCAGATATCCTCCTACTCAGGGTTCAGCAGCAGCCTGGAGAGGCTGTTTTAAGGATCCCCAGTTATTATTCTCCTGCCTGGGGACAGGTCATCCTGCTATGGGTCATGCTATGGCAGCAGAGCAGAAAACTGTACCTGTCAGGACAAGATGTATTCATGGATGGTGTCAGCTATTGTCTCTCTATACCATTGACTTCCTAATTTCCTTGTAGGAGGGAATCCACCAGGCTTGGAAGGGGGAAAGGTAAAAAGCTCTGGAAACTAGATTGGCTAGTGAGCTTTTGCAGGCAGAAATCTCAAAAGTCAGTACTGCAACAGTGAATATCTTCAAACAGCTACATTTTATGATAAGTTCCTAACACAACTGTTCTGTATTCTATGAAGAAAATAAAACAAACGTCAGCTAAAAATCGCTCAGATAGACAATGTGAAAATGTTAAAAAATGGTAAATCCAAGCAACCACCACAGCTACTAACATAAAAAGCTTTAATGAACAAATGAAACTGGATAAGCACATGTTCTTCGTGTTTCACTGTTGCAGTCATTACATTTGGGTAATCTGCTGGCAGGTTGCCTTCAGTCGGCCTGAATTCCAAAGTCTTGGGTCCTGCGTCGGTTGCCGTCTTCTCTTCCATGACGTCAGGTCGTCAGTGGTATAAAACATGCAGCCGACGCCATTTTCTTTAGTCTTTCTTGCTGCGCAGTGCCCGAAGCAGAAGCATTTCGCAAGTGCCGGTCGGCCGACTACTGAAATATTTGAGTCTTGAGTTTCAGAACCGAAGTCTTCAATAAAGCTAAGTACCCCGTTGGGAAAACTTTTTTTCTTGCTTTTTACCGATGTCAGAAAAAGTTAATAATTGTATTACTTGTGGGAAGCAAATACCTCATAAGGATTTCCATTTATACTGTATTCCTTGCCTAGGCCCTGATCACAACGTGCCTGGCTGTCAGTTTTGTGCTAGATTTAACCAACGCACTGTTAAGCGTCTGTATATTTTTGCATCAAAGTATTTTGGAATCAGATTTACCTACCCAAAAATATCGTCGGATAGCAATCCGACTGCCGGAGTACATAAAAAAAAATGCAAAGAAAAGGACAGAGAAAGGCAGTCGAGATCCAAAACTGACTAAGCTTCTCCTAAGCCAGTCGCCGGTACTCAGGCGCATTTGCAGCCCCTGATACTCGCTACCTTCGAGTCGCAGGCCTGTACCGACACCCATGTGGAGTCTGGCATGCCACCAGATACTCAAGGTATTGGACCGACGGATGCATCTCCCTTGGATGGGTCCGGAGCCGCTGAGCAGGCACTGGCTTCTGAGGGTGTAGTCAGACCTCAACATTTGTGTATCAAACCGACGACAGCTGCAAAATCAAAGCAAAAGCAACTTCTAAAACTAAAAAAACGATGCATGAGCCACATGCACAGGCGTCTATGCCTAAAAAACAGATGATCAAAATGGCTGAAGATCTTATTACCTTGATCAGGGGTACCTATCCCCCTCCAGATAAGAGGCCTAGGCAAGACACTGATTATGAATCTTCAAATCAGGTTTCTATTCTGATCAGGAATTATCTATACCTCCCTATGAGGATTCTGATGCTGAGGAGTCTATTCCATCTGCATCTCCTCCTGAGGATTATTCATTTGGAGAAACCTAGCATACTTTGAGGGAGCATTTTCACTGGGAAAGTCAAGGCTTCTCAGAATCAAACAAGATGCTCAGGGATTTCCTTCTTCTCCCTCAGCACAAGCCTTTAGCCATTCCCCCTGTTTTGGACATTGTGGATGATGTGTTTTTGGAGTCAAGCTTGTCCCCTGACTCCTTACCTCTGGCTCCCAGTAAGCCTGACCGATATTACAGGGTCCCTAACTAACATACATTTTTATTTAGAAACCCTGCTGCTGATCCTGAAACTATTTCACAGGGTCCAAAGGGAGTTAAAGCCTCAACAGCAAAAAATCCTACCCCCTCTGACAGAGATTCTAGGGCACTAGACAGATGTGGGAAAAAAGGTTTATACATCTGCAACCTTGGCAATCAGGGCCTTAAACTGTCAAATTCATATGCTTAAGTACCAACAACATGTTATGAGATTGCTGAAACAGAAAATGAGGTTGTTTTCAGAATGTCCAGAAAATAAAGAATTGCAGGAATTATTGCATGCAGCTGAACAAGTTGGAAAGCATACTTTGCAATGTGGTTTTGATTCCTTAGAGGCCTCCTGCAGGGCCGCAGTTACTGGATCTGTGATTAGGAGGCATGCCTCGGTAAAGGAACAAAATTTGCCTGATCACGTTAAAGCTAAATTGCTAGATGCACCTTTACAGCATGATTCTCTGGTATTACGGCAGAAGAGGATTTAAAGAAAATGGAAGACAAAGCTAAGTCTAGGCAAACTGTTAAAGACTTCTTACAAGTGCAGCCACCAAGATTCAGTAGACATTGGCCTACAAAAAAATTGGTCCTTTCCTGTGTCAGACAAAGCTCAAAGGGGCAAATTCAGGAGCCCTAAGGGTTCCAGATACCAGCAGCAAGATTCGTACAGGTCAAAGCAATGGGGCGCTTCCACCTCCAAATCTGGAGGAGATAAAGTGCAAACCTACAGAAAGCAATCCCAATGACTTCCCTCTGCCTACACCAAGCACTTATCTTTTGGCAGCACCCATAGGGGGAAAATTAGCACTTTTTGCTCAAAATTGGCAGTTAATAACCCAGAGCAAGTGGGTACTAAACATCGTATCACAGGGATACAGATTCCATTTCCACAATCTGCTATTGGCAAATGGTTGGCCAGATCTGCCAAAAAAATGAATGGGCAGAGGCACAGAAACAGGTTACGTCCCTCATGGATATGGGGGCCATTCAGACAGTACCAGAACAGGAAAAAGGACAAGGTTTTTACTCAAGACTCTTCTTGGTACCCAGAAAGGACAAGGCCCGGCGGCCAATACTGGATTTATCGATTTTGAACACATACCTGGACATTCCAAAATTCTAAATGTTGACTTTGCAGCAGCTTCTGCCCATGCTGGGCAAGAATGCTTGGCTGGTGACTTTAGACCTAAAAGAGGCATACCTGCATGTCCTAATAAGACAAACGTGCAGAAGATACCTCAGATTCAAGGCTGGCTTAATGCATTATCAATTCTCTGCACTGCCCTTTGGCTTATCTACTGCACCCAGGGTCTTTACAAAGTGTGGAAGATGTAGTATGTGCCAGTGTATTATGCCTACAGATTCTAAAATAGTGGTGGCTGATATGGGCATCAGTTTGTATGGGCTTTACGACTGTGGCACAAAAAATGTTGTTTATTTAGCAAAGTGTTGTCAATGTTTATCATTTTATGTCGGAAAAAACTTGTAGAACATTTAAAGAAAGAATTAGTTGAACATATTATGGATATCAAACATATGAGGAAAACTAATGCTTTAGTAAGACATTTTGAACAAAATAATGGTCATCAGTTCAAATTTTGTGTGATATAACATATCAGTAAAGACAGCCAAGGTGGAATTTTAGATGTTCACCTAAATATCTGTGAAATGAAATGGCAGTTAACACTAAATACTACAGTGTTTCCAGGCATAAATGATAACATAAGTATTGCTCCTATATTATAATTGAAACATATTAAGGGATAATTAATCTTTGTTTAAGTTAGTGTTTATAAAAATGGAAAACATTTTAGAGTGTGTATACTAATTATAAGTTATAATTATTGTAGTTCTTTTATGTATTGTATTTTATCTGTTTTTAAAAAATCTGTAATTTGGGTATGCTTGGGTTAAATTGAATTAATTGAGATTAATTAAGATCATTTATCCAAGTAATACAAGTGTACTTAATGCTCAGTGCTTTTACAATTCATTGTTCTGACGAAGTCTGTAATTAAAGATGAAACCTAGGTCACACTTGTCGTGTGTGTGGTTATACCAACTTGCAGTTCTGAAGTCTGGACTATTTCAGTGCCTTTTGTGCTTCATAGTCTTTACAAAGTGGCACCAGTAATTGCATTTTGCAGACAAAGAAGTATACAAATATATCCTTACTTGGACGACTGTCTCATTCAAGCAGAGAACAAGGACACTCTTCTTCGACACCTGGCGTTTGTGAAAAGGCTTCTAACATGCGTAGGGTACACAGTAAACAAAAAGAAATCACAACTGGTACCCTCTCAAAAGATAACATTCCTGGGTGCAAGCTTGGTTACAACTGCCCAGATGGCTTGCCTCACGCCAGACAAGCAAAGGCAACTGACTGCTTACTTCAAACTGATGGCAACAAAAACCCAGTCTTCTGCAAGGCAAATTCTGCAGGCTCTGGGCTTCATGGCATCCTGCATTCTACTAATTCCATATGCAAGACTGCATATGAGGAAACTTCAATGGTACCTAAAAGATTTATGGAGTCAACATTCACAAAGTCTGGAAACAATTATTGCTCTCATTCCCTGCTTGCAACAGGAGTTTCTGTGGTGGGCAAAGGCATGTCACCAAAACATGGGACTGCCCTTCACTCTACCCCCTGCCAGCCAAAGCTTAGCAGACGCATCAGATTATACCTGGGGGCCCACATGGCAGGAAGATTCATTCAGGGCTTATGGACACCAAAACAAATGCATCTAAATATCAACCAGAAAAAGATGCTAGCTGTTCAAAATGCCCTAATAGCCTTCAAGGACTTACTTCATCCAGGACAACTACTGATAAAGACTGACAACACCACAGTCATGTGGTATATAAACAAGCAAGGGGGCACACACTCATACCCTCTTTGCAGATTAGCCATGGCACTGTGGGACACAGCTGTGACCTTCCAAATACATCTTCAAGCTCAATTCCTGCCAGGAAAACAAAACGCTCTGGCAGACGATTTAAGCAGAAGCCTTATGGATCCTCACAAGTGGAAACTAAATCCACAAGTCTTCAGCATGATAACAGAGAAATGGGGGAGCCCAGACATAGATCTATTTGCCTCTCCTCAAAATTATCAATTGAAAAGATTCTGCACAAGGACTTATCACAGACAAGCATGGAAAGTGGACGCCCTATCCTTCAATTGGAAAAGCCTATCTGTTTCCACCTTTCCTTTTCTGCCTCTTCTACCCAAGGTCCTCCTAAAAGTCAGACAAGAGAAGCCAAAGATGATATTAATTGCCCCGAACTGGCCATGCCAATACTGGTACTCAATCCTAAGGAACTTGGCTCAATACCCAGCTTGGACCTTGCCTCAAAGACCACAACTGCTGTCCCAGCAAAACAATCAGATCCTGCACAGTCAACTACAGACTCTGAACCTGGCAGCATGGCTTATCATGGAAGAGATTCTGTGCTTGGAATCAAGCACAAGGAACTGATACAGCAGAACCAAATAATCCTCAGATATTACAATACTTAACTGAGATGCTTGACAAAGGCCTATCTTTCTCATCAATCAAAATCCATGCCTCTGCCATTTTGGCTCATTACAATACAGAGCCACCAATCTTTTCTCATCCTTTACCAACGCAGTATCTTACAGGAGCCAAAAATTTACGGCCTCCTAGAAGATCACCATTACCTGCATGGGACCTCAATTATGTGTTGGAAAAGCTCATCCCGTCTCCATTTGAACCAGCTGCTACTGCTGATCTGAAGTTCTTATCATGGAAAACAGCTCTGCCACTAGCAATTACTTCAGCAAGAAGAGTTTCAGAGCTACAGGCCCTCATGGCTGTAGAGCCTTTTATCATTTTTTACCCAGACAGGGTATCTCTGAGGACAAATCCTACTTTTATGCATAAGGTGGTTTCCAGTGTGGCTCTTAACCAAACAATTCATCTGCCAACTTTTTATCCAAATACGCAGAACAAGGGGAGAGAATTCTGCATTCCTTGGACACACACAGACAGCTACGATTCTACTTGAGCAAGACAAAAGCTCCAAGAAAAACTGAGCAACTACTAGTGTCATATGCTGCAGGATCAGAAGGAAAGGCTATTTCAAAGCAGACAATTTCCAAATGGATAAGCCACTGCATCCGTTTCTGCTACTTACACCATGATAAACCTGTGCCCAAGGGCATTAGATCTCTTTCCACCAGAGTTGCAGCTACTTCAGCAGTCTTTCTCTGAGGAGTACCAATCAAAGACATGCTAGAGGCTGCTACTTAGTTCTGTTCACGCCTTTACAAAGCATTACCATTTGCCTCTCTACTCTAAGTCCAGGGCAGGCTTTGCCACTGCAGTGCTGCAGGGCCTTATAGCTGCACCTAATGCTGTTTAGCTGCAGCTTGCCAACCATAGCTTTGGGATTCTACCCAGATGTAATGACTGCAGCAGCGAAACACGAAGAACATAGTACAGTTGTGTACACTTACCATAAATGTAGATGTTCGAGTGTATTCACTGTTGCAGACCAGGTTACCCTCCCGCCATCCCCCTGTCATTCTGAAGTTTATCTTTCCTTCTCTATTTTCTACAACCTATGGGGAGTATTTGCTTGTAGATGAAGGTAAAGTTTATATTGATGCTGTGTATGTGTGTGTGTATGTATATATATCTATATATATATATATATATATATATAATTTTGCTACCTTTTTTGGGGGCACCTGACATCAGGGGGCAAGAAAAACTAAAGAAAATGGCATCGGCTGCATGTTTTTATACCCCTGACGTCATGGAAGAGAAGACAGCAACTGACGCAGGACCCAAGACTTTGGAATTCAGGCTGACTGAGGGCAACCTGCTAGCAGATTACCCAAATGTAATGACTGCAACAGTGAATACACTTGAACATCTACATCTGTAGTTTTCACACAATGCGTGCTTCTTCAGATACATAAAAAGTAAGACAAAGCAGTTAAATTTATAACACAATTCATTATACAAAACAACCAATGAAAATCAGGCAATTAACTCCTTGATGAAGTCTTCTTTTCTTTAATATTGGTTTTAAAGGCATAGTAGCATTTATGCCTGGTGGTTTATCTGCCTGTAGTCTAGCTATCCACTTCATTTCTGCTTGTTGTACTTTATTTAAATCACTTCCCCTTATACCAGTCGAAATTAGTTGTATAACTGTAAAGACAAAAGCATGTCCCTCATTTATGGAAATATGCTTCGCCAAAGCATTTTATAAAGTCCCATTTCTGATGTCACATAGATGCTGTAAAGTACGATCTTTCAGCAATCCTGTTAGTCTTACCTGTATAAAAAGAGGCGCACAATTTGCACTGTGCCAAATAAACTAAATTCCTAGTTCTACAATCTGCATAGAAATTAAAAGAATAACTATATCCTGTTAAGGGATGTATAAAATTATTATTCTTCGAAATTGTAGAACAAGCTTTACAGTTTCTACAGGGATAGGTACCATGCCTAGTTGAAATCGCACGAGATATATTGCTGACAGTATAGTGTAATTGCCTTTTGAGTGATAAATTGTTCTTAAATATATATCTGGGTTTATCACCAAGTATTGCTTTGATCTGGTCATCAGAAAGCAAAATGGGCCAGTTCTTATTTATAGTATCACATACCTTGTTAATATTACTACTATATGTTAAAGGAATCCTGAATGTATTATTTGATGTAGGAGGAGTATTATCTTCGAATCAATCATTGTCCTTGATTCATAGTCATTGGCTGTCCTGTTAAAAAAAGGTTTACCACTTGTGTTTCGTAAGTCTCTAAACTCATATGAAATTCTGTCTCACTCTTGCAGCTTTTAACCTCTTTCGTTGAGGTCAGATTTCACATGTGCAGAAGCTTGTAAATATTTTTTAATCTGATGTTAATTTTCATTCATTCCTTACTGATGGTATGCCAGTTCTTACTCCGAAACCGAGTCGGCCTTATAACAAGCTTGTGCCAGCCAAATAACTCTCAAGCTAAGCTTTACCCATAGTGCCCCTCTCCCTGTTACCTCCAATCTCGTTTGCCACATAGCCATAAAGATGTGTCAAGCCAACTCTCTGCTAAATACTTTGATATTTTATTTGTAAAACCTTTTTTTCAAATTTTTCCTTTTTTTCTTTGTTGCTTATTTCTGTAGTTAATCGCTAAACTTTTATCCATTTATTAAGGTTTTTCTACTGTCTCCCTTACCAACTTGGTAATCTTAAGTACCATCGTTGGTACAGGCCCTCCCTCTCTCTCTTTCTTCCCTTACCTTTATTCATTTTATTCATAACTAAAGCTGGTGTTTCTTGTGCCGTGTCCCATCCATCAGAAACTCCTCTTCTAGTGACGTCTTCTGGCTCTTCCTGCCTTGACTGTAAATAACGCAACAGGTGATGAACAAACACTTGAGCCCCTTTACTGGGACACTTTTAAATCTCTCTCAAAAGATTTTGAGAATGGTCTCTCTAAGCTTAAGAGACTGGAATGGCAATGCCTCCATCTGGAGGCTTGTCTTCACTATAAAGTTTTTCTGAGGGGTTTAAGAATTTTATGTATGCCTACCTGTGGTGAGACTTTTCCATTACTTCTTAAACAATGACAAGCCCTTGGTATGGATTTAAACTTCAGTTATATAAAGCTGTTGATAGATATTTTTTTTATCTCTCAAGAGAATGAATTAGCCAGTTGAATGGAAGCTTTGCAGAAAGAGCTTTGTGAAAAAATATAATGAAGCATGTTATGTTTCTGAACTTGATAATGTAGTGCTGCATTTGTTGGCTTATGACGATCGTCTGCAGATGCAAAACAGGAGGAAACTTGAGAGGGTCTTTAGTGATTTTAAAAAGGGTCATATTTTTGTATGGCCGCGAAGGTCACAACAGAAAGATAATATAACCCCTGCCATTGATTCATCTTCAGTTAGTACCTTAGGACAACAGACTGTTGTAATAAATCCAGTTAATGAAACAACGCGCACTGCTGCTGTGAATGAGCCAGTGAGATCGGCAACCAATCGATTTTCACAGGGAGGAGCTATTACGAAGACCTCCACCAATCATATGTCTTTTGACAAGGTTTTTCCCGATTTGCCGGCCCCTCTCAGACTCCCCCAGTTACAGAGAGAGGGGCACCTGTACAGTCAAGGCCAGAAGACATCACTAGAAGGAGTTTCTGATGGATGAGACACGGCACAAGAAACACCAGCTTTAGTTATGAATTTATCTTCGCTGGCTGTAACCACACCGCAATTAAATCCCTTAAATAAGGGACTGAGCTTTATACCAGCTCATGCATCACAGGTTAGTGATGCTATAGTGGATAGTAAGCTTTTTGTGAGAAATTTAGCTTTAAAACTTTTGTATCCTAGTAAGACTGATATTAGAGTTGATTCTCTGAAGAGCCCTAGTCTGTTCAATCCCCAGCTACCTTCTACAATTGACATTTTTGTGAAAACTTGTGAACGAGAGATTTTTGATTTTTTCAGAGTTACAGGCATAGCTAATACATTTTTTAATTTAACTAAAGATGAGCAATTGGCAATACAGCTACTACGCAATGATTCTACTATTGCCATATGCCCAGCTGACAAGGGAGGGGCGCTTGTTTTATTAGACTCTGTTTACTTTGTTATGATAGAGATGTTGAATTGACATTGTAACTTGTGCAGTAATCTCAAAGGTTGATGTTGATCTTATTATTAAACGTGTACATGATTTTTTTTTTTTTATAGGATTTAATGTTGACTTCTTAACCAAGGATCTTTATGATTTTATGTATGGGGATAAGTCACTGATTCCTACTGTTCATGGCCTGCCTAAGGTACATAAATCTTTGTTGAACCCACCATTACGTCCTATAGTGTCAGGGCATGGTTGAGTAACTGAATTTATCTCTATGTTTATTGAAAGTCAGTTGAAAGAACCATAACTGTTAGGGATACTGAACACTTTTTATGTACCTTGGGGGATTATGCCAGGAGGTCATGGTTTACTTGATTCAGATGTTTTATTGGCTACCCTTGATATCTGTACTTTATTCACTGTTATACCCAATGATTTTGGGGTGGAATCAGCATGCATTAGAGCTGATAGGAGTGCTGCTTGATTTAGTGTTGTTAAATAATATATGTGAAGTTGTTCAGTCTCGCCTTCATTCTTACTGATGGGTTCGGAGCTGATCATCTGCTCTGATTTGGCCAAATAGCAAAGCTCGAGGTCTCTTAACAGCTCGAGATCAAAGCCCTATCCCACAATACACCACCACTGCCGCTGCAACTGATCGGGTGTTCTTTACAGCTGTTGGCCGTTTTTGGATAGATAAGTTGTCATTTCTATTGAATTTTCTTCATATTTTTCACAGTTGTTATATATTAGGTATTAGTACTATAGTGCTTTGCTGGTTGTCCGTTTTGGACTTGTATCCTGTTGGAGTGTTTCTTTTTTCACTGAGTGTTAGAATAGTTTTGGGCGTGGCCCTGTTTTTCAAGTTGGCCGTTGGCCTTTTTTGCTAAGTATAGTCGCTCTATCCCAGTCTAGTTAGCCTCGCTGCAGTTTCTGCATTTTTCCTTTATTAGTCGGTTGGCTCTTGGCTGTTTTTGTTTCTCAGCCTGTTAGGCTTTTTGTTATACAGTTAGCCGGTTAGGCTTATATTGATAGATTATTGCTGTCTTGTCGTACCTTTAGCCGGTTATGCTTGTATATGTATTTTTTTTAGATATAGTCTTGTTAATTTTGGCTACAATGTCAGAGAAAGCTAAACTGGGATTTTAAAGGTGTCCCAAGTGTAGTCAAAAAATGTCAATCACGGATGGTCATTCCACATGTGTGTACTGTTTGGGTGAGGTACACTTACAGGAGGTTTGCTCCAGTTGTCATGGCTTCAGCTCCAGGGTATTAGCTGAAAGGAAGCATAAACTGGTAGAACTGGGTTAAGTCAGCCTTCCAAACGGATTTGGATTCTGCTTCCAGTCAACCAAAACCCTCTTCTCCAGCCTCGTCATCTGGTTCAGCTCCGAAGGGCTGTTCAGTTCCAAAGACATCTAAAAAGGCTACGGTCTTTGCTCCAGTGCTATCGGAACTGACCTTTCAGGTTGCTGGTAGGAGCTGGTCCCCAGTTTTGGAACCGGTATCTCCTACCTTGAAGTTCCTGATTCTGCGGTCACCATCTCCGTCTGTGGTCTCCTCTTGAGCTTCCAGACTCTCCAATTCAGACGTGGACCAAGTGGTGCGGAGACTTCTACAGGATCCGGCGCTAGCAAAAAGTCTGTCGGTTTCGACTTTAGCAACTTCGGAACAAAGTCCTCTCCTGTTGTTGTTGTTGGCGCTCCTCCTCTGACTCTATCCGAGACATCGGAGCCGGAGGAGGCCAGTCAGTCGTTGCTGGAGCTGTCTGTGCTGACACTCACCTCTGAACTGTCGGTACCGACCACCCTGATATCCTCTGCTCTGGCAGTGGAATCTGGGAGCCGACATTCTCCTGTCGGTTCCAGGGGGAGGGGGTCGAATTGATACGTCGGTTCCGACCCTCCCTCTTGGGGCTTTGGCACAGATGAGTTTGGCTCCTACCTCAGGCTCAGAGCTGGCGGTTCTGGTGCGGGAGGAGTCCTCGGTGTCTTCGGACCCAGGTGCTTCCTTGCATCAGAGCCGCGGGGCCTTCGATGTCATGAGGAGGGCTTTGTCCCCTCAGACTTCCACAACCTCTGATATGGCCACCTCCTCGCGGAAGGCGCCTGCTTCTTCTCCGCTTCCACAGGTTCACTGTAAGCACAGGGACCCCCAGAGCCTCAGCATGCTCCTTTGGGGGAGCCCTGCTCTTCCGAGACCTCCCCAGAGATTCCCACCGAGGAGGTCCTTTGGAAGAGATTATGTAAGAGGAGACATCTGGATTCCCCTCAGGAAGCCAGCACGTCGGACACCGATTTGGAGGAATCGGAAGGGTCCCCACGGTCCCCCTCTGAGGATATTTCCTTCGGGGATATCTTTGAGATCCTTAAGCAGAGAGGGGAATGGCAGCCCTAAAACCCTACTGAGGACTAATCGGTGCTCCTGAAGGCTTTCGGGTCCCAGCCTCCACCTCTTGGGTGTCTCCGCCCTTCGATGAGTTGATGGATCTTTTATCTCGAAGGGCGTGGGAGTCACCAGATTTTATGGAGCCTGTTCCTAGAAGGCCAGACAAGTACATTTCAGCACCCCACAATAAGGCTTTCTTGTCTAAACCCATACCTGTTGATGACATGGTGGTGGCGGAGGCAGCCATTAAAAAAGAGATGGCGACTTCTACGTCTGTCCATCCCCCTAATAGAGAGTCCAGGATGATGGACAGATTCGGGAAGCTCATGTTCAGTTCTACGACATTTACACTTTGGTCATTGAAGTACCTGACTCACTTCAAACGTCTACAGAGATATCTCCTCAAGGAGCTTGGAGATGCTCTCCAGGGTGCAGTAGCCGACTCTGTGGCAGACAAGGTGACATCTCAGCTTGCTACCCTCAATTCCATTGTAAACTCGTCCATGCACCTCGTGTCTTATGCAGCTGATGGAACGAGTAGGGCTGCGGGTACAGGGATTGCTTTGCTGAGACATTCCTGGATGCACTTATGTTCTTTTGCAGAACCTTTTAAGTCATTTGTGAATGCCCTTTCGATGGTTTCCCTTTATTTGGACCAAAGGTCAGAGACCCTCACCAGATGTGAGCAAGAGTCTATCTGCCTTTGGAGTCTGTTTTTCTACTCTTACTAGACCTTATCCCAAAGGTCAACGGGGTGGGAAAATGTGGTTCTGTAAGACCCAAGGAGCCTTTCCGAACTCACAAGGTGAAGCCTCTTTCAGGGGCAGAGGGGGAGTCAATGGTGGAAGACGATGCCCACGTGGCAGAGGGGGTCCGCAGGACCAGGGTGACAGGGATCAGTTCCTTGGGAAACCCTATCAGCGCTCCTGAAAGGAGGCCCGACTTTCCTGCACTGGAGGCAGTCGGGGGACATTTGTCTTTGTACCTAGGCGCCTGGCTAAATATCTCAGACCGATGGGTACAAAACGTTATATCCAGAGGATATTCCATCCCTTTTCACTCTCACCTCAGACTAGCAAAAGGAATCCCAGATGTTCCACCCAGTCTCCGGGATGTAGCATCCGTAGAGGTCCAGAAACTGTTACAAAAAAGAGTCATCCAGCCAGTCCTAGCAAACCAGCAAGGATCCAGAACTTAAGGTTCTTTTGGTACCAAAGCAGACAGGGGACTGGAGACCTATTTTGGACCTCAGCAGACTCAACAAATATGTGGTGAAGACAAAGTTCTGTATGGTCACGCTTCAGTCCATTCTCCCATTTCTAGGGAAGGACGATTGGATGTGCTCTATAGATCTCCAGGATGTGTACTACCATATCAAAATGGCCAGGCCATCCAGGGATCATCTGCACTTCCGGCTGGGAGCCAATCATTTCCAGTTTCGAGCCCTGCTTTTTGGTCTCACTACAGTCCCCAGAGTGTTCACCAAATGCATGGCATTGGTCATGGCTCACTTGAGACATTCAGGAATCCAGGTGTTTCCTTATTTGGACAACTGGCTCCTTACTGCCCCCACCAGGCATCAGCTTATTCGGGCAAGGGACGCTACCGTAGATCTATGTTCACAGCTGGGCATCATGATAAATTTAGAAAAGTCTGCCTTATTGCCATCGCAGCGTAGAGTCTTTATAGGAGCAGACTTAGACACTGTCAGCATGTCCCTGAAGCTCCCTTCCGAAAGAGTGGTTGTCCTCGAACAACAAATTGTGAATCTCCTGTCAAAATGAAAAGCACCAGCATCACAGATTCTCAAACTGCTAGGCACTATGGCAGCAGCGATTATTGCAATCCCCCTTACGAGATCTCACATGTGCATTCTTCAATGGCTGCTATTCACACACTGGTTATTTCAGGAATTACCCTTGAATCATCTAGTTTTGATTACCGACTCTTGCAAGAATGACCTTCACTGGTGGCTAAAGTCAGAGACGGTGACTATGGGCTGCCCATTTGTTCTCCCCTCTCCAGTAGCAACAGTAACCACGGACGCCTCCCTGATCAGGTGGGGGGGTCATTATCAGGGACAGACAGCCCAAGGTTCTGGGCAGGCTCACAAGGCTCATTTGCACATAAACGTCCTGGAGATGAGAGCGGTCCTTCTAGCCTTGCAGGCCTTTCAAGACTCACTTCCCCTTGGCACGATTGCAATCCAGTCTGACAACATGTCAGTAGTCTGGTACATAAACAAACAAGGAGGAACCAAATCCTATACCCTGTGTCGAGAGGCTCTGAGATTATGGAATTGGGCAGAGTCCACCCAATGTTTTCTGATTGCAACGCACAACCCGGGGAGATCCAACGTCATAGCGGACAGACTCAGCAGAGCTATTCTGCTACCTCACGAGTGGTCTTTCAAGAACGAAATAGTGCAAATGATTTTCCGCAGATGGGGCCAGCCTTGCTGTTACCTTTTTGCCACCTCCACAAACGCAGAGTGCAGCAACTACTTGTCCCTGATCCCTCAACAGGGACAATCCCCGAGGGACGCACTTGTCCACGATTGGCCTCCGGGACTCCTTTATGCTTTTCCCCCCTTTCCACCGATTCCCAAAGTATTGCAGAAAGCCAGTTTTCTGGGCAGGACACTTATCTTAATTGCCCCATATTGGCCTCGTCAAATTTGTTTCCCCTTTCTGAAGCCTCATCTACTAGAGGAGCCTTGGATCCTGGACCCAGTGCCGGATCTGTTGACCCACTCGTCAGGAGGTCTTCATCCCTCTCTTCAGCCCATCAAACTGACAGCTTGGCTGCTCCAATTCTCAGAATAGCCAGGTTCCATTAGTTATCAGAAGCGGCGTGACATATACTATTGTAGTCTCACAAATCTTCGACTAGGAAACTTTACCTCAGTAAGTGGAAAAGGTTTTCCATCTGGGCACAACAGAATAACATTGACCCTTTCCTGGCGTCTATATCAGATATACTGGAATTCCTAATGAAACTGTTTAATGATGGAGCTGCAGCAGCAACCATTCGAGTCCAACTTGCTGCTATTTCTAATTTTCATTTAGGTGCATCCGAAAATGGCGTCATGCCTCATAAGCTGACTAAGGCCTTTTTGAAAGGTACGATGCACTTAAAACCACCGATCAGATCTCCTACTACTCCCTGGAACTTAAATCTAATCTTGTCCAAAACTGTTCTTCCGCCCTTTGAACCTGCCTCTTGTGCGCTGGAGTATCTCTCTTGGAAGACCATATTCTTGGTTGCAGTCACATCAGCACACAGAATTTTGGAGTTGCAAGCCCTTTGCATTAAGCCACCATACCTAATTTTTCATAAAGATATAGTTTCCCTCAGGACGAATCCATCATTCCTTCCCAAGTATGTTCAGAATTCACACTAAAGCAGACAATGAAGTTACCTGTTTTTTTTCCTAACCATTCAAACCAGTTGGAGTATATGCTTCACAAACTTGATGTGCATCGACAACTTTGCTTTTATTTGGACAGAACAAAGGTATCTCAGAAGGGCTGATAAGCTGTTTGTCTCCTCCTCGGATTCAAAAAAAAGGTGCGCCTGTCTCCAAAACTACCTTATCGAAATGGCTCTCTGATTGTATTTCCTTTATCTACAGTGAAGCGGGTATTGCATTACATAACAAGGTCAAGGCTCATTCTACAAGGGCGGTTTCTACTTCTGCAGCCTTCTTGACCAGGTTACCTATAGATTCTATTTGTGCAGCTGCCACCTAGTCAAATCCACATACCTTTATATCTCATTACAAAGTGGACAAGGCCTCTAGGAACAGAGCTTCATTTGGATCTTCTGTCCTGAAACAGGTACTCCTGTGAGCCACCCTAGATTGTGGTGCTGGGGATGCTACCCATCAGTAAAAATGAAGGTGCGATTGAACAACTTCACATTAAGAAGTTATGTACTTACCATAACATTCCATGTGAGTTGTTCTTGCCTTCATTATTACGACCCTCCCTCCTACCCCCTTCCTCTGTCTGGAAACATGAGAGGTACCACTCTGGTTTTGGATTTCCTGATGAGTTTCCTTTCACCCTGGATTTTATTTCCTTGAAATCTGGGATATGTTTCTACACCAGATGTCAGCAAACAAGATCTGGGGAATGTAGTGGTGCATTGTGGGATAGGGTTTGTCATCGAGCTTAGAGACCTCGAGCTTTGCTATTTGGCCGATCATCGGCTCCGAATCCATCAGTAATAATGAAGGCAAGAAGAACAACTCACATGGAACGTTATGGTAAGTACATAACTTCTTCTTTTGTGTTCAAGGATGTTTTTTATATGCAGAAACTTGGTGTAGCCATGGTGACCCCATGCGTTAACCTTGTGTTGGCGGACTGGGAGAACAAGGTGGTCCTGTCTAACCACATGTTTAGTCCACACCTGCTCTATTATAGAAGGTTTGTGGACAATATTTTTATTTTTTGGCAAGGGACCAATATAGAGCTGCAACATTTTATTGATTATATAGAGCAACATAGTACTTGCTTTAGATTTTCTTTAAATTATTCAAGTCAGCAGATAAAATTTTTGGATGTTAAACTTGCTATTTCCAATGGCACAATTGAAAGCTCCTTATTTAGGAAAGCTTGTAGAAAAAAATGCTCTCTTGCACCAATCTAACATGCATCCTAAGCATATGTTTAACAACATAAGAAGAGGTCAATTTTTAAGGATGTCCAGACTGCACACTGAGAATAAAGAATTTTTGCAAGTTTCTGCAAATGTGAAATCTGACCTCACAGAAAGAGGTTATAAGCTGCAAGAGGTAGATAGAATTTCACATGAGGTTAGAGACTTACAGAACACTAGTGGTAAACTTTTTTTTTTTTTTTTAATAGGACAGCCAATGACTATGAATTAAGGACAATGCGTAGATTCGGTGATAATACTCCTCCTACATCAAATAATACATTCAGAATTCCTTTAACATATAGTAGTAACATTAACAAGGTGCGTGATATTATAAATAAGAACTGGTCCATTTTGCTTTCTGATGACCAGATCAAAGCAATAGTGGGTGATAAACCCAGATATACATTTAAGAACAATTTATCACTCAAAAGGCAATTATGCTATACTGTTAATAATGTATCTCATGCGATTTCAACTAGGCATGGTACCGATACCTGTAGAAACTGTAAAGCTTGTCCTACAATTTTGAAGAATAATAATTTTACACATCCCGTAAGAGGATATAGTTGTTCTTTTAATTTCTATGCAGATTGTAGAACTAGGAATTTAGTTTATTTGGCACAGTGGAAATTGTGTGCCTCTTTTTATTTAGGTAAGACGAAGAGGATGCTGAAAGAGTGTATTTTACAGCATCTGTGTGACATCAGAAATGGGACTTTAATAAATGCTGTGGCGAAGCATATTTCCATAAATGAGGGGCATGCTTTTGTCTTTGCAGTTATACAACTAATTCCGACTGATAATAAGGTGAGGTGATTTAAATAACAAAGTAGGACTAGCAGAAATGGACAGCTAGACTACAGGCAGATAAAACCACCAGGCATAAATGCTACTATGCGTTTAAAACCAATATTAAAGAAAAGAAGACTTCATAAATGAGTTAATTGCCTGATTTTTATTGGTTACTTTGTATAATGGATTGTGTTATAAATATAACTGTTTTGTCTTACTTTTTATGGATCTGAAGAAGCATGCATTGTATGAAAGCGCTTATACAATTTTATTTGTTCTTCATTAAAGTTTTTTATGTTAGTAGCTGTGGTGGTTGCTTGGCTGTTCTGTTTTCTAGGTGGCCAAATGCAGTGGACATTTCTTAATACTTTCTAGCCCCTTTGGTGGAATAGTCACCCTTCCACCTGTCTTAAAGATGGATAACCCTGTAGGAATTCAAGGTTTGTCCTGAATTGTGTCATCTTGGATTTCATATGTTGATCACTTGAGTTTTGTGAGGTACAACTGAGAAGACTGGGACCAGGTGCATAGTCTTAGCCTTGCACATGATGCAGTCTGAAATTAGTTAGTGCTTCCAGCCTTGGGTGGTGGATGATGAAAGCACTGAGGTGATTGTCAGGAAAGAGATCTCCACCTGTTGCCCATAGGAAAACATCCTCATGAAAATCATCTAATATGGTTGTACCCATATACCCATTGCTTTTTGTAACTGTGCTAGTGGAAGTGCTGTGGACAGTAGTTTTTCTCTTGTAGTTTATAAAGGAAAACTACTAGTATTACACGTCAAGTTTTTATTGCAGTGTATTACAATTTCTTAAAAATAACCTTTTTGCTGGTCAGAAAGACTGTTTTACATTGTTTTATAATAGGTGTTCAGGTGCTGCTGATAAAAAGTCTTCACCTAGGTTCTTGGAACTTGTTTGCACTACATTTGGTTGATTTTTGCATCACAAACTTAGAGATGGCCTTCACCTGTCAGCACTGGGTTTCCGGATCATGGTCGAGGCTCTTACCTCCCCCATTGTGCCTTTTTAGGCAATGTCCCAAAGACAAACCTTCCAACATAAAAGATCTGTCAAAAAGCAAATTGAAGGTCATGCTGCTTAATGCTAGGAGCCTAAACCTGAAAATGGATTCACTGGAAGCCCTTCTTGCACTGGAAGATACTGATATTTGTGCGGTCACAGAAACTTGGTTCAGGGCTGCGGAGAGCACCCCTGCCTTACCAGGCTGTACCTCATTCCGATCCCAAAATGAGGTTGGGAAGGCTAAGGGTGGTGGAGTCTCTGTCTTCATTAAGGACAGCCATCACTCCAAACTGGTTTGCCAGCATGATGCACTGGAACTACTCCAGGTACAACTGGCAGTTGACAAGACACTCATCCAAGTTATAGCTAGCTATAGACCCCCTCCTTGACTCAGGACACCCACTCCTCTTACCTGGATCTACTAGACTCCATCAAAGTACCCTCTAACACCCTGATCCTTGGTGACTTCAACTACCCCATCATAGACTGGGTGAACTGTTCTTGCACTAACCCACTGTCTCATCGATTCCTCTACTTCATCAGTTCTAACGCACTAGACCAGCTCGTCTCATCCCCCACAAGAGCAGATAACATTCTGGACTTGGTTATCACCAACATAGGTAACCACTGCACCACTCCCATAGTATGTCCTTGTCTAATTAGTTCAGATCATCAGACTGCCTCATTTGAAATTTCTATCCCACCCAACCCCCTCCCCCGCTGAAATCAAGCTAAAAAAATTCTCAAAAGCTTACAACCTCCTAAGAGAGGTTATCTGTATCTTCATACCCCCCCCCCAGAGGATGCAGACAACTATGCTGAACAGTACGTCAGTGCAGTTTACAAGTACCTGTACAACTGCATGGACTCAGCCATACCCAATAGAACTAAAACCTGCTCCTCAAGGAAACACAAACCTGTTTGGTGGACATCCTCTATCAACAGGCTTTACAACAAAAGGAAGAAACTGTTGTCCAAGGGTAAAAGGAACAAATTCCAAATTGGAAAAAATCCCTCCTTGGCCTCCACAAGCAAATTAGATCACTAGTGAAAACCTGCAAGGCCAATTATGAACCGAACTAGCCTTCATACCAAAGGAAACCATAAAATCTTCATTTATGTCAGGAACCTCCATGGCAAAGCCCAGGATTTTTTTTGAATTGGTACTTAACAGTATCACATACACTGATTCTGTTGACTTAGCCAACCTGCTAGCAGATAGGTTTAGTGCAAACTTCATCCCCCTGTCCCCCACAAAGGCCCTTTCAACATCCCCGGTACTTGTCCCGCACCTCACATCTCCGTAGATCAAGTGTTACAGGCCCTATCCAAGGCAAGAAACACGGCTTCCATGGTACCTGATAGTATCCCAGGACATATTCTGCACCATCTCCAGCAAGAACTGGCTTTGCCATTGAGCACCCTATTCAACCACAGCCTAAGTATTGGCTTCATTCCAGCAGAGTGGGGAGCCGCCACTGTCATCCCCTTGCACAAAGGTGGCGGCAATACTGAGCCTGGAAACTATCGCCCCATTAGCTTGACAAGTCTGATCTGTAAAGCCATGGAACGTATTATTATGGATCTCATAAACAAGGACATAGGCAATCTCCAAGCACTTGACCCCACCTAGTTCGGATTCGTCAAGGGCAGATCTTGCCTGTTGAACCTGGTCGACGTCTTTGCGACTGTCACCAAGACCCTGGATGAGGGAAAGTCAGTACATACAGTTTGCCCTGACTTGGCCAAGGCCTTTGACACAATCTCCCACTCGGGCATCATCGAAAAGCAAGCACGACTTGGCGTAAATCCCTATCTCATTAGGTGCGTGGCCAACTGGCTTCACCGACAGGACCCTCAAAGTCAAAATAGGCACCTCCACCTTGATAGCAGACCTATCACTACTGGAGTTCTCCACGGATCTGTTCTGGGACCCCTACTGTTTGGCATCTATTTCTCAGAGGTACAGGCAAAGACAAAAGGTCTGTGGCTGACCAAGTTTGCCGACTACTGTAAGTTGGGTGCTATCATTGACTCCCCAAATTATGTTGACATACTGCAAGAGGGTCTCGCAGCAACTAATGAATGGTGCCAAAGTCATGGCCTTAAGCTGAATGCAAAAAAAAGTGAATCATACCATTCAGCAAAAACATGACCCCTGCTGATTACCACCTCAACAGCAACCCCTTGAGCACACAACCTTTGGTGAGAGACCTGTGCACTCTGGTTGATAACCTCTCATCTGATCATGTAGCGGCAGTGGTCAGAAAAGCCTTTTGCTTGGTTCATCTCATTAGTAAAGAGATTGCATCCAGAAAAAAGGAGGCTATTATCTCTCTATACTTCTCCTTCATTAGAACAATAATTGAGTATAACGCCCCGTTTGGGATGTACCTCTCCAAACATCTGCATGAACTGGAAAGACCACTGAAATACCTGACAAAGAGAAACCATGGCCTCCAACACCTGTCCTGTTCGGACAAGCTCATATCATTATCACTCTACTCTCTATCATACATATTGCTCAGGGGTGTTCTGTGTCTCACCTACAAGGCAATCCTGGACCCTGCCCTACTAGAGATGCTCCATATCCATAAGTCTAACTCCTCATGCACTACCAGCTCAAAAGACCTGAACCTAATATGTGACATTAACAAAACCTGCTGGAGTGATAGGTTTGTCTCCCAGAGGTTGCCCCGTCTCTGGAATAGACTTCCCATACACGTCAAACAGAGCACCTCGCTGACCCTTTTCAAGGGGTTCCACCTGTGTCCCTCATTGACAGCGATGACAGGTGCTGACTGAGGTGTCTTTGGGGCATAAACTCTTGGCTAGGCTTGTAAGGGCCCCAGGGCCTATGAGCCATGTGCAGTTTAAAAAATGTTTTAAAAAAAGGAGGTGGGGGGGGGGCTTATACCATGCCATACCCATCTGATTCCTGCTATGTATGTTAAAAAAAAAAAAATCTGTGGCCCTCGAACAGGTGTGAACACATGCTGTTAACAAGATTTTTTTTATTAGTCATTGCTGCCATTACTTCAGATGTGATTAAAGTGATAGATGACTTGAGTCATTGCTGTCATGGTGTCTGAAATGTGCATAAGGTGAAGAGTGATATGCTTAGGGACACTATTGGTCTGCAGTGTTAGCTGGATTTATCTGATGATGCCATTTTTTTTCATTCCTCAACTGTTTGGTTCTGATCCAACTCAACCGCTTCTTACAGCTTGTGGAACACTGAAAGCTGTCAAACTCCTCTCTTACCCATAATGCACTAGTCCCCTATCATACCTCAGATCTCTTTTGCCGCTTTCACGATTGGATGTTGGTCGCTGTTGGCTCTCGAATATTTCTTGGGTTTAGTGAGTAATTTAAACTGCATCTTTTATAATCTCCTATATTTGAACTTTCTGCCTAATGGAACTTTCTCTTCCCTTTACTATATCCTCTCTTGCCCTTGTTATACTTTTTTTAGTGTATATTCCCTTAATTACCACTGTTGATAATCCTTTTCTTTTTTTTACCTTTTTAGGTATTTCTCTGTTAATTACCATTGCTGGTATTGTCTTAAAAACGAAAAAAAAAACAAAAAAACTTCTCTTTCCTTATCTTTTTCGTTTTTCATTTCCTGGACTATTTAGTCGCAATGTTGGAAAAGCCTTTGGGTTTTAAAAAATGTAAGACCTGCGTCTATAAGATCTCTGTCTGATGCATACAAGTTGTGTATTGCTTGGGCCCGGCCCATTTAAATTCTATATGTGAGTATGCAAGAGCTTTAATCCAAGGGCTGTTATCGACCAGAAGAAGAAATTAATAATCTGATATTGTCAATTTTTCATCTCATCCTCTCATATGGGGTCTAAATCTGATCCATCAGATCCAACATGGCCATTAATAAGCTTGTGGCAACCAGAAAGCTCTTGGGTGCTTCATGTTACCCACAATGCATCTCTTCCAATTACCTCAGATCTCTTTTACTGCTTTGTGAAGACCTGATCCAATCAGTTAGCTCTTGGTGTCAGGTCATATAATTATAAATATTTTCCTTTCATAACCTCCATTTTCTTATTTTTTTCCATGTATTTAATCTTTACTATCTCTCTCTTGTAGTTTAGAACCCTTTCTTGCAGTAACCGTTTTTTATTTAGGTTACTTTCACTTTTCCTTTTTCTTTTTCACCAGCAACCGTTTTTTTTTTTTTTTTTTCATATAGGTTACTCCCCTTCTCTATTACTTGTTTAGGTATTTCTTGCACTGCTATTGTTAGTAGCTTTAAAGCTTTCTTTTTGCTGTCACTTTTTCTCTGTCTGTTTGTGTGAGTGGATTCTCTGCCTTTCCCTTCTTTCTGTTATGGCAGAGAAACAGGAGAAAGAAACCGGCTGGTTTCAAAACATGTGTAAAAAGTACGGGCATAAAATTCCAGTTAGCGACTTGCACTCTATGTGCATTGCCATGGCCCCCTTCACGTGCAAGAGGATTGTGTGATATGCCATTCCTTTAATCATCGAGTTTTAGTAGAACGTAAGAATAAGCTCAATTTAAGGGGCATATTGCCTTCCACATTTGGAGAGGTTATTTCTGGAGGAAAAGAGAAATCTGGTTTGGCCTCTTAAGACAAAATTGACTCATTCGAGCCCAACTTCATCCTTGTCCTTTAGATCTTTGGACAGAGGAAAAAAATAGACCCTCCTTGGCACCGACAGATATTTCAGAGCTGAAACCAAAAATTTTGAAATCTCAGGTCTGGGGAGTCTAGGATTTGATCAGAGCCTTCAGCACCGGCCTTTACTCCGTTGGATCTGACTTATTCAGCTCCGATCCTGTCTAATATGGATGGATTGGATACGTTGCTGTTGGAGCCGACATCTTGTCCTTTTAAGCCTATTTTGACCTTACAGAGGACACTGTAATCTCCCACTTATGATCTGTTTCCATTGAGGGTGCGTCTCCCTTTTTATCAAGACCAAGATCCCCATCTGCCTATTCCTCCTGAAGAAGATGTGGAATGGGTTTTGCAGAAGATTTTGTGGGTGCAGGGTATCACTTAAGTTCCCCTCAACCTCGACCCTTACGATGCCAGGTCTGTCTAAACTGTCCATTCCCCCTCTTCCTCCTCTGACTTCAAGGCAAGCTTCAGAGCGGTCAGATCTGATGCACCTGGTGCCTTCCAGCAATGATTTGAGGATATCCTTTTCTTCGGATCAGACTTTCGCTCAGAGCTCGTTGGCCTTTTCAGAGAGTTCTACAGTTAGCAGCTGAAGCAGTAGCCATACTCGTTAAAGATCAATATCAGAGAACAAGGTACCTTGTTTAGAAAACCTCCAATATTCTACCACTACACAAGGGAGAGACCTCCACAGAACTCGCTAATTACCGTCCAACTGCCATTCTGTCCCCCTTAACTAAAATCCCAGAAAGTCATCCACACCAATCTAATGGACTACCCTCTCACAAACTACTGTTAAACACCCAGCATGGTTTTTGACCCTTCCACAGCACCACCACAGCTCTAATGTCCTTTATTAACGCAGTTAACCACTATAGAAACAATGGACAATTTGTATCCGCTATATTTTTGGACTTATCCAAAGCCTTTCATATGGTAAATCACAATAAACTTATCAATATTCTCTCCACTCTAAACCTTAGTTCTTCCAGTATCACATGGGTCCAATGCTACCTATCAAGTAGACTGCAGGCAGTCCAATGGCAACACTAACTTTCCCCTGTTTTTCCAGTTGCCTTAGGGGTTCCTCAAGGCTCCATCCATGTGCCATTACTGTTTTCTCTCTCTCTCTCCACTAACCAGCTCACTGCCTCCGCACTAAACACCTTGGTTGTGCAGTATACTGACGACTCAACCCTAATTTGTGCAGCCCATACATTAAAAGACCTTCAAACCATAACCCAAGACTCCTTTCTGTCTGGCTTACTAACTCCCAAATCATTCTTAATCCCAACAAAATAAAACTTCTCTTCAGCCCAGCGAGACTCCCCTCGCCATACCACTTTTTTAATATCTTGTCTAAAAATAAAACAATGATCACACCAACAACAAACACTAAGCTACTTGGAGTTGAAATTAACAGTAACCAGAAATTTGACATTCACATAGCTCAAACCATCAAGAAGGTTCACAAGAAACTAGTCTCCTGCATCGGAACAAGCCATTTCTTATAAAATGCACAAAAGTCACTATAGCTTGAACACACCTCTTACCTAGCCTCCTCTACGCCTCCCCAATTCTAGCCAGTCTCTGCAAAACTGACAAACTGGAATGTCGCATTAAAATCGCCACGTTTGCAACTGAGGCCCCATATAGGACTCATCACTGTACATCTCTGAAACACCTAAACTGGCTCGAACTTCCTCAGTTGCTACAGTTCAGTCAACTAACCTTTGCACACAAGATATTGCGTCACCCCGAGAAAATCCCTGCTCTCCAAAATCTAATACAACCATATGCCACTACTAGAACTCTACGCTCTAGTAATCAAAACCTTTTAAATACCACCAAAGCTAATAATGATGCTGGAAAGTCTATCTTGTCTAATACTATTTCTAAAATATGGAATAAACAACCAACCCCAATGACCTCCAGCTGCTCTACTGCACAATTCTAAAACTCCTTAAGTCACAGTTCATGAACACCTGGTTCTGTTCTTGCAAGTCTTCTGGATAACCACCTCCTGTAATTGCTGCTTATTGTATAAGAATTAGCAATTCAGCAATAACAGCTGTCTTCCACTGTACAGAATTAACCTTTGTGTCATCTCAGTGTATTTAATCAATGAATGTCTCCTCCGATAGAATTCTACTCTCTATTGTTACTTAACTGTTAATGGTAAGTTGTCTATCTCGCCTTCTTTCTTGCTGGTTGGTTTCGGAGCCGATCCTCGGCTCCGACTCGGCCATCTTCAAAAGCTCGAGAGCTGTTTACTGGCTCGAGGCCTCCCCATATCCCATGATGCCTGGTGCTAGATACCCAGATCTCGTTTGCCACTTCTGCTGCGAGGTTGTCTTACTAGCTCAGGTCGTATATTTTCATTGTTATCTGTTTTTTGATAAAAACTATTAGGCTTTTAGTGTAGTTTGTTAGTTGTAGTTAGGATATCTTTGTTGTACCTATATTTTTTTCTTACCTGAATTCCCCTTCAGAAAACTTGTTTTAGTTAGAGAGTTCCCCCCCCCCTCACTCTCTTCCTTAAGTAGCCGTTTAAGTTAGAGGCTTTTTTTTTTTTTTTTTTTTATTAAAGGAAAAAAATTAGTATTTACCTAGTTTATTAAAGGAAAAAAATTAGTATTTACCTAGTTTAGTCTGAGTTGTTTGTTTCTAGGATAGGATATTGTGTCTATTTCTTGCCTGTTTTTTGGGGTGTGGTAACTTTGTGTGTGATAGTTATTATATCTTAAAATTTTGTGTATTGTGTTTGGTGTGCCTTCCTTAGGTATGTCCAAGGATACCAAGGTGTCCAGATTCAAGAGGTGTGACTTATGCTGTCAGAAGATGTCTCTGACAGATGGTCACACTTCTTGTGTCTATTGTCTGGGCGCTGTGCACCTGCAGGACTCTTGGTTTGTCATGCTTTCAGCCCAAGAGTCCTGCAGGAGTGTAGGAATAAGTTAATCCTACGGGGTTTACTTAATCCTGAGGATTCACCAGCTAAGGCTCAGCCCGTGAAGTCCTCCAAGCCACCTAAATCTTCGGCTCCCAGTTCGGAGCCGTCGTTGGGTGAAGCTACTCCTTCTGCCTCGGTTCCGACTGGAACCGATGTGCCTGCCTCCCAGTCGGTTCCGACACACACTTCGGAGCCGTCGGGGAGTCGAAAGAGATCTAGGTCTCCCTCCCTGGAGTCTATACGCTCTGCTCCGAGGTCGTCTCTTCTCCAGTCGGAGCGCAGTCATCGGTCCTTCCACTCTTCTCGGTCATCAAGGCTTTTAGATCACGACGTGGAGAGTGGTCAGTAGGCTGTTGAAATCGCAGGCCCTAGCAAAAATGTTGTCCAGCCCCCCTCATCAGGGTTCGGCTCCGTCCATGTCTGCAGTTATTCCTCCTCTGACTCCTCTCTTGAGTTCGGAGCCGGAGTTCGTTGGGGTTCGAGTCGTGGAACCGTCGGCACCGATACCTTCTCCTTTGGTTCCGTCGTCGGCTCCAACCACTTCCTTGGTACCGTCCTTGGAGGGATCTGGGCACCGAGACTCCCTCATTGGCTCCGAGGGGACGAGTGGCATCGGACCCTTGTCTAACCCCGTTCTCCCCCTCGGAGCTGCGGCGCAGGTGAGCACGGCTCCTATATCGGCTTCGGAGCCTCCCTCTCGGTGCAGAGAGGGATTCCGATCTCTTTGGAACCGGAGCCTTCTCAGCATCCGAGCAGGGATGCCTTAGAGGTCATGAGGAGTGTGCTGGCCCCTGAGTCAGCCCCACGATCATCCCCATCGGCTCCTCCCCCTATGGTGCCTGCGTCTGCCTCTGCCCCTCCTCCAGACCCCAAGCGTGAGGAACCAACGCTCCAGGGCACCCCTTAGGGTGTATCTTCCTCTTCCGAGGCCTCCCCTGATCATTCAGAGGAGCCACCTCGTGAGAGGAAATGCAAGACGAAGCATGTTGACTCCCCTGAGTCTGTCACATCAGATACTGACTTAAAGGATTCGGAAGGGTCCCTGAGATCCCCCTCTGAAGATGTCTCCTTCTGACATCCTTGAGATGCTTAGGCAGAGGGGAAACTGGACTACCCTGAGCCCTTCCGAGGATGAGTCTGTATTCCTGGATGCGTTTGGATCCCGACTTTACACCTCCTGGGTGTTTCCGCCTTTCGACCCACTGATATCTGTGGTGGCTCGGAAGGTGTGGTCAGCTCCAGACACAGTGGAACTGACCCCCAGAAGACCCGCTAAATTTATAACGGCACCACAGGATGAACAGTTTTTGACCAAAGGTGTTCCCGTTGATGCCATGGTGGTAGCGGCGGCCACAAAGAAGGTGTTGGCTGAAACTTCATCTGTCCATCCCCATAACAAGGAGTCCAGGACGATGGACACATATGGGAAGCGGATGTTCTCTTCAGCGACCTTTTCCATGAGGTCTCTGAATTATTTGTGCCACTTTACCCGTCTTCACAGGGATCTCCTTAAAGAGCTTGGAGATGCCCTCCAAGATCCATCAGCTGAGGGGACCCAGGCTAAGGCAGCCTCCCACCTGGCGACTCTTAATTCAGTGGTGAACTCCTCCATGAGGCTCATTTCTTATGCAGCCGATGGTGCGAGTAGATCCGCGGGCACAGGCGTTGCCCTAAGGAGGCACGCTTGGATGCAGCTATGTAACTTTGCGGAACCTTTCAGAGCGTCTTAAATCAACACCCCCTTTGATTGTTCCTCTCTGTTTGGATCACAGGTGAAGGACACCCTTACCAGGTGTGAGCAGGAAGGCAAGACTCTCTCTGCCGTGGGAGTCCGTTTTTCCACTCCTTCCAGACCATATCCCAAGGGCCAGAAAAGTGGAAATATGTGGTTCTGGAAATCCCAGGGAGCCTTGCTGGACACACACATGGTGAGTTCCCATCCAGGGGCAGAGGAGGGAACAATAAGACGCCGCCCTCGGGGCAGAGGGGGTCCGCAAAACCAGGGCAGCAGAGAATTCTTCTCTGACAATCCCTTCCAGCATCCCTGAAGGGTTGTCCGGCTGTCCACCTCTGGAGGCAGTCGGGGGAAGATTATTGCTATACCCAAGAACCTGGCAAGACATAACACAAGACAAATGGGTACTGTCTGTCATATCCGGGAGCTACAGAATTCCCTTTGTTCACACTCCCTTATTGTTAAACCAAGTCCCTTCCAGATGTTCCACCCAATCTAAGGGATCAAGCAGTTCAAGAAGTTTCAAAACTGCTAAGAAAAAGGGCCATCCAGCAAGTCCCAGCAGACCAGCAAGGATCCGGAATTTACTCAAGGTTCTTTTTGGTACCAAAAAAGACAGGGGACTGGAGACCCATTCTGGATCTCAGCAGACTAAACAGGTCTGCACAAAGAATGAAGTTTCGGATGGTCCCGCTACAGTCCATTTAACCCTTTCTGGGTCAGGACAATTGGATGTGCTCTATAGATCTTCAGGATGTGTACTACCACATCAAAATGGACGGACGCTCTAGAAGATTCCTTCGCTTCCGGCTGGGAGCCAGCCATTATCAGTTCAGAGCTCTGCCCTTTGGTCTCACCACAGCCCCCATGGTGTTCACCAAATGTATGGCAGTAGTTACCGCTCACCTGAGATGGCAAGGATTCCAGGTGTTTCCATATCTAGACTGGCTCCTCACTGCTACCACCAGGCATCACCTTATGCGAGCCAGAGACTACACTATCCAGACCTGCTCCAGACTATTTATCTCAAAAAATTTCAAAAAATCTGCATTGTCACCCTGTCAGTCTATCACCTTTATAGGCACAAATTTAAATACAAAGGACATGTCAGCCAGCCTTCCACCAAACAGGGTGTTAGCCATTCGCCAACATGTGCAGGTCTTGTTAGGATGCAAAAGAATTCAAGCCAGGTTCGCCCTCCAAACTCTGGGTCTCATGGCAGCAGCGATCGTACTCATTCCTCTAGCTCGTTTTCACATGAAGATTCCCCAGTGGCTTATTTTCACCCAATGGTCCTTCCAGCAGCTTCCCATGTAAGGCTTAAGTACTGGTGTCATTCAAAGGGGATCCAATGCCTGTCAGCTTGGGATGATATGCTCGACAAGCCACGATGCTTCGCTAGGGACGGCTTGCACCTGTCACCCTTGGGCTTTCGGATATTGGCAAAGGCTCTTGCTAACCCCATAGTGCCTTTTTTAGGCAAGGCTCAAAAGACAAACCCACCTCCATAGGTATCACAAGGGATAAGAAACTAAGAGTAATGCTACTCAACGCCAGAAGTCTAAACCTCAAGATGCACGCACTCGAAACTCTCCTTAGCATGGAGAACATAGATATCTGTGCAGTAACAGAAACCTGGTTCAGGGCTCCCGAGAGCACCCCAGCACTACCAGGTTATACCTGGTAGTGCTGGGGTGCTCAAGCACTACCAGGTTATACCACATACCATGCTTTTCGGCCCCAAAACTTGGACCGAACCACAAAAGGAGGGGGAGTATCGATATTCATCAAAGATACCCACACCTCCAGGTTGGTGGCAAAGCACGAAGCATCAGAGACTATCCATGTGCAACTAACAGTGGGTAAAACTGCCTTCCAGTTTATAGCCTGCTACAGACCACCCTCCCAAACCCAGGAACCCCACTCGGCCTTCCTGAGAACACTGGAAAATATGAAGGTCTCTCCAAACACCATTATATTGGGCGACTTCAACTACCCAAACATAGACTGGGAGCATTACTCTAGCTCCAACACCCTAGCCCAAAGGTTCCTAGAATTTATAAACTCAAATGCTATGGAACAACTTGTTACCACTCCCACAAGAGGGGAAAACATACTGGACCTGATCATCACCAACATGGGGACTCTATGCTCCAGACCAGAAGTGTATCCCTCACTGGTAAGATCAGACCATAAACTAATCTCACTGGATATTCACATCCCGACCCCACCCCCTGCCCAGAAAACCACAGTGAAAAACTTCTCTAAAGCAAATTTTACACTCCTCAAAACTGAGGTGGAATCCTTCAAAGCCCCGGGCCTGTGGAAAATACAGCCCAGACCGCAGAATCCTTTATAAACGCATTCTATGAACACCTTCAGGAATGCATGGATCATGCGATCCCAAATAAAATCAAGACCCAATCCTCCAAAGGCAGCCGTCCTGTCTGGTGGACCCCAGCCATAAACAAACTATACAATAGAAGGAGGAAGCTACTAAATGATAAAGCAAAATCCCAAAAAGGGAAGGCATCACTGATCAGTATTAGCAAAAAACTACGGGCACACATAAAATTGTCTAAGGCCAGCTTCGAGAGAAAAATTGCACAGGACACTAAGGATAATCACAAGGCTTTCTTTAGTTATGTTAGGAACCTGGGTGGTAATTCCCAGATATGCTCAGAATTAGTCCAAAATGACAAAAATACACGAACCCACAGACATTGCCAACATCCTAGCTGACAGGTTCAGCAAACTCCCCACCAAAAGGGCAAATATCTATCCCAGCAGAGTGCTGCCCCTGACATCTCAGATGCTCAGGTAAGAGCCGCCCTCTCCAAAGCAAAAACACAGCATCAATGGGACCAGATGGTGTCCCGGGCTGCGTCCTACATGAACTCAAAGAAGAGCTAAACCCAAACATAAAACTACTGTTCAATCTCAGCCTTACTACAGGATATGTGCCCAAAGAGTGGCGTACAGCAACAGTGGTCCCTCTCCATAAAGGTGGTGCCTAAACGGATCCTGGAAACTATCGCCCCATAAGCCTGACTAGCTTGGTCTGCAAAGCTATGGAAAGGATCATCATGGACCTCATAAATAAAGATATTGGGGACCTACAAACACTGGATCCTACCCAGTTTGGCTTTAAGGGCAGATCCTGCCTCTTAAACCTGGTTGATTTCTTTGAAACAGTCACCAAGGCCATTGAACGGGGAAGGTGGTCCACACAGCCTACCTGGACCTCGCAAAAGCCTTCGATACAATACCCCACTCGGGCATTATAGATAAGCTCACCAGCTTAAATATAAACCCCTATGTCACTAGATGGATTGCAAACTGGCTCAAGGACAGAACCCACATGGTTAGAATTGCTGGAGCCATGTCAGACTCCAAACCAGTTACAAGTGGTGTCCCACAAGGCTCAGTCCTGGGTCCTCTCTTGTTCGGTATATATTTCTCGGAGGTACAGGCCAACACGGAAGGACTGTGGCTGACCAAGTTCGCAGATGACTGCAAACTGGGTGCCATAATCGACTCTCCAGCCGACACAAGCATCCTCCAAAAGGGCCTCATAGAAACAGACAACTGGTGCCAGAGCCATGGCCTCAAGCTAAATGCCAAAAGTGTATAGTCATCCCTTTGGCAAAACAAAGTGCCCACAAATTACCACATAGGTGGAAATCCATTAAGTACAGAAGAAGTAATTAGGGACCTGGGGACCCAAGTTGATAGCAATCTCTCATTTGACAACCATGTGGCCAAAGTGGTTAGAAAAACATTTTATATAGCCCACCTAATCATGAAGGGATTCACATCTAGATCAGGGAGGTCATCGTGCCTCTTTACTCATCCCTCATCAGGCCCATAATTGAGTACAATGCCCCTTTGGGATGTACCTTACCTGACACCTGCAGCAACTGGAAAGACCCCAAAAGTACCTCACCAAGAGGATCAAAGGGCTCAAACAGATGCCATATGCTGCCCGGTTAAAGAAACTCCAGCTCTACTCAGTGGCATACCGCCTGTTCAGAGGAGATCTGTGCCTGACGTATAAAGCCATGTCCAACCCGAATTAATGGACATGCTGCACCTCAGAAAATCCAAATCCCATCGAGCTACGCTCGAGAGACTTGAACCTCAGCACTGAAATAAATAGGACATGCTGGAGGGACAGATTCATAACCCAGAGGCTCCCTTCACTCTGGAATAAAATCCCAGTCCAGGTTAGGCAGAGTCCCTCATTGACTCTCTTCAAGAGGAATCTTGATGAGTGGATGGGAGATTGTAGGTTTACCCCGGGTATCACTTCTGTGTCACTGTTAGACAGAGGCACAGTATACTAACCTCGAAAAAGGGCATAGCAAAATAAATTTAAAATGGGTGGCGAAAGCCAAACACATTCTGGCTAGGCTTATAAATGCCCTAGGGCAGATAGCCTAGTATGAACCTATGAACCTATGTCTCACATGATTATGATCACAGAAGCATGCCTCAGGGCAGACCATTTGTACTCCCCCTCCAGTTGTTACGGTGACCACGGATGCCTCCCTGATCGGTTGGGGGGGCATTATCAGGGCAGAATAGTCCAAGGCACCTGGCAACCTCACAAGTACCATGTGCATATAAACGTCTTGGAGATGAGGGCCGTGCTTTTAGCGTTGCAAGCTCTTCAGGACACTCTTCCTACCAGGACCATTGCAATTCAAACGGACAATATGTCAGTGGTGTAGTACATCAACAAGCAGGGTGGAACCAGGTCCTACCCCCTCTGTCGAGAAGCACTCAGACTCTGGCAGTGGGCGATCTCTTCCCAATGGTTTCTGATCGCAACGCACGTCCCTGGGAGATCCAACGTTATAGCAGACAGGCTCAGCAGAGCAATTCTCATGTCTCATGAGTGGTCTCTGACTCGGGTAGTGGCAGACCAAATCTTCAGCAAATGGGGCCAACCTTGCTGCGACCTTTTTGCCACCCCCTTCAACAGCAAGTGCAGCAATTTCTTCTCTCGCCTTCCACTTCCCGGACATTCCCCCAGAGACACACTAGTCCACGATTGGCCTCAGGGACTTCTGTATTCATTCCCTCCCTTTCTCCTGATCCCGAAGCAGCTAATACAGAAAGCTACCGTATTGGGCTGCAAAATGATCCTCATTGCTCCTTACTGGCCTCGACAAATATGGTTCCCGTTCCTGCATCATCTTCTCGAGCAGCCTTGGACTCTGGACCTAGTTCCGGACCTTCTGATCCATCAGTCGGGCGGGCTGCACCAATCCCTGCAATCTCTCCAGCTCACTGCTTGGTTGCTCCACTTCTAACTTTAGCCAGGCTTCCTGATATCTCCCCCTCTGTGCGCAAAATTATTTTATCATCGCACAAGTCTACGACTAGAAAAACCTACGCTAGTAAGTGGAAACGTTTTTTTTCCTGGGCAGAGGCTAAGAGTATAGACCCCTTTTCAGCCCGTGTACACCACATTTTGGAATTTCTTGCGGAACACTTTCATGCTGGGTCCGCTTCTGCTACAAAGTTAGCTGCAATTTCAAATTTTCACATTGGCCTGTTGGAAAGTAATATCATGTCTCATAAGCTATGTAAAGCCTTTCTCAAAGGGACCATTCTGCTCAGGCCCCCAGTGAGAGATCCTCCACCTCCGTGGGATCTAAATTTGATTTTAGCTTCTCTAATTTTGCCCCCCTTCGAACCTGCAGCATCTTGTTCTTTGAAGTTTTTATCTTGGAAAACCCACTTTCTGGTAGCGATTACTTCAGCCAGAAGAGTTTCGGAACTTCAGGCTCTCTGTATCCTTCCTCCGTACCTAGTGTTCCACAATGACAGGGTTGCTCTCAGGACTAATTCTTCCTTCCTTCCTAAGGTCTCTTCTGAGAATAACTTGAATCAGTCCATTGACCTTCCTGTGTTTTTTCCCAACCACTCCAACAGGGCGGAATATAAGTTGCATCAGTTAGATGTTCACAGGCAACTACGCTTTTATTTGCATAGAACTAAGGACATCAGAAAATCAGACCAGCTTTTCCTTTCCTATGCTGAGGGTAAACAAGGTCTTCCAGTTTCAAAAGTAACCTTGTCCAGGTGGTTAACTACTATCATCACATTTATCTATCAACTGAGGAATAAAGAATTGCCTTTTAAACCAAAAGGTCACTCCACCAGAGCTTTAGCCACTCCCATGGACTCTATTTGTGCTATGGCTACGTGGGCCAACCCACATACTTTAATTTCGCATTATAAGTTGGATGTGGTTTCCAGGAGCAGAGCTGATTTTGTTTCCACTGTTCTGAAGAGTTTGTTCCGATGAGCCACCCAGGATTTTAGGTGCTAGGGACGCTGTCCCAACCAGCAAGAAAGAAGGCGAGATACACAACTTAACATAAAGAAGTTATGTACCTACCATAACGTTCCATGTTAGTTGTCTTCTTCTCGCCTTCTTTCTTGTGTCCCATCCTCCATCCCCCTATCCTAGTAGACCGAGAAGAGTTCCTTATGGTTTTTCACTGGCGGAGTCTTCTCTGGCTGTATCTCTCTGCCTAGTAGCCTCTCTGGTAGGGTTTATGCATTATAGGATAGGATTCCTTCCTTTTTATGTCTGCAGTTAGACTTACCAAACGAGATCTGGGTATCTAACGCCAGGCATCATGGGATATGGGGAGGCCTCGAGCCAGTAAACAGCTCTCGAGCTTTTGAAGATGGCAGAGTCGGAGCCGAGGATCAGCTCCGAACCCAACCAGCAAGAAAGAAGGCGAGAAGAAGACAACTAACATGGAACGTTATGGTAGGTACATAACTTCTTTTTTTCAAACAATCATGCTAGTTACCAATTGTTTGTTGTTCCTATGATCATTGTTAATTTATCTGTAGGTTAGTCATTGTAACTTTATGTATTCACTTGAATGCTTGAAAACACTGATATGTCTTTAAGCACTGATGTCGGTAATTGGAGCTTTTCTCCCCGGGCTTCTGCTGAAAATGGACCTGTGTCCATTCGGACTTTCCTGGTAATCCAATGGAAAATAAATAATCCATCCTTCTTTTCCTATGGTGGTGCTAGAATCCAGTATTAATCAAACTGTCAGTCTTCCAGTTTTCTTTTCAAATTTTTCAAACAAAGGAGAATACATGCTGCATTTGCTGGATGTTCACAGACAGTTGCAGTTTTACTTAGAGGACAAAATTTTCAGAAAATCGGATCAGTTATTTGTCTTATTTTCAGAATCAAAATTGGTTAAATCAGTTACCAAAGTGACCTTAGCTGAGTGGTTAACTGATTACATTTCATTTGTTTACCAAAATGCAGGTTTGACTTTGCCAAAACCTTTAAAAGGTCATTCTACCAAGTCTGTGACAACCTCTTCAGTATTTTTATCCAGGTCTTTTTTGGATGATTGTGCAGCTGCAGCTTTAACCCTCGTACCTTTATTGGTCATTACAGACTGATTTGGTCTCTAGGGGAAGAGCAGCCTTCAGCTCAGCGGTGCTCAGGAATATCCTTCGTTAGAGTCCTCCTAGGATTGAGGTAGCAGGGGACTCTGTCCCAACAGTTGAGGAATGAATGAAAATAACATCAGATAAAGAAGTTGTATACTCACTATAATGTTCCATCTGTGTTGTACATTTTCATTCTTCCTTAACTTCCCTCCCTCCAACCCCTTAACCAGTTTGACTTCTGGAAGGATCAGAAGATGCTAGAGGAACTAATATTCCTTTGTTTGAGCTCCAGATACTGCTATTCTTTTCATATTTGCTAAAAGTCAGCAAACAAGATTTGAGTTATGGTAGGGGCTAGTGCATTATGGGTAAAAGAGGAGCTTGAGAGCTTTCAGTGTTCCACAAGCTGTAAAAAGTGGCAGAGTCTGATCCAAGGGTTGGATCTGAACCCATCAGTTGAGGAAGAATGAAAATAGACAACAGAGATGGAATATTATGACAAGTACATACCTTTTCTGGGGGGGTTAGCTTTGTTCCATCTAGAACACCTTTTTGCCTTTTTCTGCACATTTTAACATCACTGTTGCTAATTTTGAAAGTCTTTGGTTTGCAAATGTCTTAGGGCATTAAGGATTTTTGTTTAATAATTTCACACAGATCATAACTGGTTAGTATATCAAATGTCTTACACAGTTGCTGGAAGTATTATTAGAAAAGAGTCCAAAAGATGTACAAATTGTTCGCATAAGTAGTAGATTTGTAGACTGCATCACTGCTTTTGCTGTGCAAAGATGGAGGTCTAGTAGTAAAATACACCATTGTTGTATTTCAAATGGTAGCTTTTGAAAGTTGCTGAAAGTTTTACGTTGTGTTGTAATTATTTTCTTTTCATCCCATAGAAATGTGCTTATTTTTTCTCTTGCAGTCCAGCTACTAGTCACCAGATCTGCCTCAATGAGTATTTTATTTTCATACTGCTGGCTGGAGGCTTCACAGGATTTTATTACAGTATATGTTATTTTGCAAAGAACATGAGCTGTTTACCTTTTCCTGCTATACAAGTAAGTTTTATTTCAGTATGGTATTAACGTTTTTTCAAGAGAAGCAGAAGAGCTGTATTTACATATAGCATTTTATGTCTTTGCAGCCTGTACTGTTTGTTTCAAGGTTGCGAGTGCTTGTTGGAGTATGTTCTTGTGAATCACTGTTGCAGCCATCACTGTGGGAACGTCTGGTACAAGCTGAGATGGTGTTCAGCCTGACTTTGAGCTGAACATCTTTGCTCTCAGTTGGGATGATGTCACCTTACTTCAGGCATCTTTGCACGCCTGGTGTACAGGTGGTGACCAAACCACACTGTTAGTTCTTTCTTGTTACATTTGTGAATGCTAGCAGAAAATGTGTTCATAAATTTGGTCCAGGCCAACAACAGCAGAGCAGATAAGTACCCTGCCTTTCTTCTGATCTTTCCTCTAGTTTGCATTATACTAAGAACTTTGTTTTTTGATGAATACTGAACCCAGAGGTGTAGGGCATTTCTTCTCTCTTAGAAAGTTAACAGATGTGTTTGCAGATGTTGGATACTACACAACGATTTACCCAAGTGCATTTTTGGCCTCTCCGTAGAGCATGATGTTACTCTATGAAAATTTGCCAGGGATTCTGGTCTAAGACTCTCAAAGTGAGGTGTGTGGCCCTTCAGGCTTTTGTGACCAAAAAGAAGCTTATGGTTGTCGTGTGTTGGTGGAGTTGCAGCAAGATAATGGCATGGACGCACTTCTTGAAAAGAACTGGACAGAGAAATGATGCCTGAAGGAGAAGTCTGAGAAGGCCCTGAAATTGTATTTTTTGCATGGGGACCCTTGGTCCAAGGAAATAATTTCTGCAATGACACTCATGCAGTCTCTGGGCCTTACATAAGCAGCAATTGAGGCCTGTGATGCTGCTGCTTTAGAATCTGCCATGCCACTGGCTTTCAGCATCTCCTAATCAAAGCATTAACCAGGCAGAGTATGCTGAACTGATGTCAGCGCCTGGAGGACGTCTTATTATGCAAAGGAAGGGCAGTGTCCCACTCGTTAATGAGAAAGTGTTGAACTCACTGGAAGTCAAAACAAGTTGTCCAATTAAATTTTCCCATCAAACACTGGAGCTTCTGTTTGTATTTAGTTAGAGCTCTTCAAGTTGTGTACTTAACTCTTATAGTGCAGCTTTGTTTTTTTGCTGTGTGTGTGTGCTCGCTTGCCATTCACAAATATCCTATTGTACCACTGTATTTTTTTCCTACAGGTCTTAAGGAGATAAGGTGAAGGGAGAGCAGAGTTTTAGAAGTGCCACAAATGTGGTCATAAAAGAGTACCCCCCCTCCACCCCCAGGATTGTCATGAGCTTTGTGTATATTGCCTTGGGGGTCGACCACTCAAATGAGGAGTTTTCCATTTTTTAGCTAAAGGGTTTTATCTGACAGGGAATAAACTAGTGGTAAAACTCCATCTGGAGTAGGGAATTCATTTGTCAGCAACCTTTGGGTCTTGGATCCGAGCCGGTAACTTATTATACAGCTATGGATCCGAGCTCCTATCTCCTCCCCTCACCCATAATCCCCTGCCAACCCCAAATGACCTCAGATCTAGTTTGCCGCTCTTAGGTGTGACAGTTGGATATCGAGCTCCTGGCATTTTTCAGATAAGTGACTCTGTTTCTGGTCAAATTAGTGTAATTTTTCATTGTTTAAACAGTGTGTGTGTGTTAGGTTTCCCTTTTTTTGTTAATTCTTAAATTTTTAGAGTTAACCCTCCCCTCGCTGGTCGTTAGTGTGTGTGTGTTGCTTGCGTTTGGGGCCTAGCGTGCTTGTGTAGTTTTATTTAGTTTGGGTTGTTATGTCAGAGGCCCCAAAACCCATCTTCTCCAAGTGCACCGAGTGTGGCCATAAGCTCTCTCTGGCAGATGGCCGCACTCGATGTGTTCGGTGCCTTGGGGTTGAACACCTGTCCTCGGGATGTACCATTTGTGCAGCGTTCAACCCCAGGGCACTGAAGGAGCGGAGGTCCAAGCTGGTCCTGGCGGGACTTCTGCCCCCAGATTCGGCTTCGGCCTCCGCTACTCCCGTGGCACCTCCACAGCCTGTGGTGGTAGCCACTCCTGCCCTCCCTCCCCCGGCCGGGATTCAAACTCCTGCTAAGGCGCCGGAGGACAGGGAGGCCAGGAGGGAGAAGCACCACAAGCGGCGGGCCGAGGCCTCCGCTTCGGCCCCCCAGCAAAGCAGGCTTCTCCCTCCACGGCTTCCAGGTCTCCTCCTCCTCGGCTCCGATCACCTTGCTTCTCCCTGGGACCCGAGGAGGAGGAGACCCGATCTCCGTCGAGGTCATCGAGGCGGCATTCCAGGCCTGCCTCGGTGGCTTCGTCGAGAACCACCTACAGCCTGTCTGATGCAGACTTGGACCGGATGATGAGAAGGTTCATCCAGGCCCAGCTGCAGATGGGAGTGCTCTTGCCCCCCTTCGGGGGGGAGCTCTACACCCTTTTTTGCTCCGATAGCTCCTTCTCCGACCCGCTTCCCGGGTTTGGAGCGCTTGGAGCCGGGCAGCGTTGGAGCCGGGGGTGGGTCGGCGCCGACAGTACTGGATACTTCGGATCCGACCCGGCCCTCGAATCTGTCGGTTCCATCGTCGGATCTGACCTCTCGGAGCCGTGCGAGCTTTGGATCCGAGAGATTCAGTGTGCCTTTGGCTCCATCCAGGTCGGAGCACACTGGTCCCACGGATTCGACGGTCTAGGCGCCGGTTCCGATCCCTTCATCGGATCCGAGTGGGAGTCGGCTTTCGGAGCCCCGGGAGAGCGGCTCCCCCTCTGCCTTCGATGTAGTGGAGAGGGCTCTGTCAAGAGCATCCGGACCCCCGGCCGTTGTCTCGGCTCCACCCTGCACTCCCTCTCTGCTGGGTCAGGCTTCCATCACCCGGCCACAGGGACAGCCTGCTTCGATGTCCCAGGTTTTTCCATTGGAACAGGATATTGCTGGTGAGACCTCCTCGGACAGCCCCCCCCCCCGAGGTAGTGCCTCACAAGCATAAGTGTAAGAGGAGGCACGTGGACTCCCCCGAGTCCTTAACAGAGGACACGGACTTGGATGAAGGGGAAGGCTCCCCAACGTCACCCCCTGAGGATGTCTCCTTTGGAGACATCATGGAAATGCTCAGGATCAGGGGGGTGGTCTGCCCCCAAGGCTTCCTCTGACGAGTCCGTGTTTCTGGAGGCATTCGAAGCAAGCCAGTCTACCTCTTGGGTGTCCCCTCCGGCCGACCCCCTGGTGGACCTTATTACCACCAGGGTGTGGAAGGAGCCGGACACTGTGGAGCCAGTCCCTAAACGCACGGATAGGAATTTGAGCCCCCCTGCAGACCGGTCCCACTAGATCAAGGGTCCCCCCATAGATGCCATGTTGATGGCGGCAGCCACTAAGAGGGAACTAGCTCAGGAGAGCCCCTCGGTCCATCCACTGAGCTAGGAGTCCCGCTCGATGGATCGCCTTGGGAAGCTGGTATTTAGTTCAGTGACCTTCTCAGTAAGGTCCCTGAACTACATGGCACATGTCATCAGGATGCAGCGAGATCTTATTAAAGAATACGCTGCTTCCCCCCCAGAGTCCATGTCGGCGGAGGACAAGCAGTTGTACTCCACTCATATGGCCACTCTAAGATCTATTTCCAATACTTCTGTGCGGCTGTTGTCCCACGCCACTGAGGGAGCCACTAGAGCTAGCGGAGTGGGCCTAGTTATGAGACGCCAGGCCTGGCTCCGACATTGTGATTTCGCGGAGCCCTTTAAGGCGTCCTTTGCGAATGCCCCCTTTGATGGTTCTGCCTTGTTTGGCAAGACCGTTCGCGAGACACTTGTCCAGAGCGAGAAGGACGGAAAGACGTCTGCCGTCGGAGTCCTCTTCTCTGCTCCCCAGAGGTCCTTCTCCAAGAACCAAAAGGGACAGAAGAAGATGTGGTTCCGGAAATTGCAACATTCCCAACTTGCTCCGGACAACCAGTCCTTCCGTGGCAGAGGAGGACAGGGAGGACGCCGCCCTAGAGGCAGAGGGGCCCCGAGAAACTTTGGGTCCAGAGAATCTTTCTCTGATCGGCCCACACAACAGCCCTGAAAGGGTTGCCCGACTGCTCCACTCTGGAGGCAGTCGGGGGGGTGCTTCTCGAGGCATCTGGCGGCATGGGAGTCCATCACGTCAGACCGCTGGGTGCTTCGGATCATATCCAGAGGTTACAAAATCCCAATGCAACATGTCCCCAGACTCAGGAACCTCCCTGATGTACCACCCGGTCAGAAGGAGGCTGCAGCTGCAGAAATCCAGTAGCTGCTAGGAAAAAGAGCCATCCAACCCGTCCCCCCAGACCAGCTCAGATTAGGGTTTCACTCGAGGTTCTTTCTGGTGCCAGAAAAGACAGGGGACTTGAGACCAATTCTAGACCTTTCCCTCTTGAACCTGTCGGTAACCAAGGAAAAATTCCGAATGGTCACTCTTCAATCCATTCTCCCCCTTTTGCGGGAGAACGACTGGATGTGCTCAGTAGACCTCAAGGATGAGTGCTACCACATTTTAATGGACAGACGATCCAGGAGGTTTCTCCACTTCCGGCTGGGAGCCAGCCACCATCAGTTCAGGGTCTTTCCCTTTGGCCTCACCACAGCCCCCAGGGTGTTCACCAAAGTTTTAGCAGTGATAGCGGCCCACCTGAGACTCCAGGGAATGCAGGTCTTCCCGTACCTGGACGACTGGCTCCTGACCGCCCCAACAAGGCAACTACTCTGCTCAGCCAGAGACTTTTTTCTCCGCCTAGCCCTCCAGTTAGGCATCACGATCAATACGGACAAATCCTCCCTTGCTCCGACACAAGTGATAGAGTTCATAGGGGCCAGATTGGATACGAGAAGTCTGCGAGCCTACCTCACTCCGGAACGACTACAGAATCTGAGACTTCATGTGCGGGCCATCCTCCAATCAGAAGCTCCACCGGCGGAATTGGTCCTGAGGGCGCTGGACTCCATGGCAGCGGCAATAACGCTTCTTCCATGTGCTTGTCTAAATATGAGGGTACTACAGTGGACCCTCCAAGTACAATGGTCCTTTCAGCTTCTTCCTCTCAATCACCCTATCTCTATCAGCAAGGCTTGCAGGAGGGCCCTGTTATGGTGGCTCCAGTCCCCAGACCTCCATACAGGCCGACCCTTCTGCGCTCCACCTCCTCTCGTCACGGTGACCATGGACGCTTCTCGCCTCGGGTGGGGCATTGCTCAGGCAGAACAGTCCAAGGCACGTGGAACGACACAGAGACCTCCCTTCATATCAATGTTCTGGAGATGAGGGCGGTGCTGTTAGCGTTGCAAGCACTTCAGAACCTTCTCCCCGTAGGAACTATTGCGATACAGACGGACAACATGTCAGTTGTCTGGTACATCAACAAACAGGGGGGAACCAGGTCTTACCCTCTCTGCCGAGAGGCCATGAGGGTGTGGGAATGGGCGATCTCCACCAACCGCTTTCTGATCGCAATGCACATTCCGGGACGGTCCAATATTCTGGCGGACAAACTCAGCCACACCATTCTTTCCCCTTACGAATGGTCTCTCAACTCCCGAGTAGGGAAGCGGATATTTGCAAAATGGGGGCAACCCTGCTGCGATCTCTTTGCCTCTCCCTCAGATACGAAATGCGACAGCTTCTTCGCTCTGATTCCCCTACCAGGGGAAGCCCGAGAGATGCTCTAGTGCATGCTTGGCCTCCCGGTCTACTTTATGCCTATCCTCCTCTACCCCTGATGCTAAAGCTCTTACAGAAAGCCTCTCTGTTGGGGAGCAGAATGACCCTCATTGCCCCATTCTGGCCTTGGCAAACTTGGTTTCCTTACCTGTGGTCTCACTTGGTGAATCCTCCCTGGATTCTGGATCCCAGCCCGGATTTAATATCCCATCCATCAGGCTTACTGACCCCATATCTGGACAACCTGAAGCTGACAGCTTGGCTGCTCCAGTTCCACTCTTAATCAGGACTCCCGGCATCTCTTCACCAGTCCAAGCCATCTTGGTGGCAGCGCATAAACCTTCCACCAGGAAAGTTTACCGCAGTAAATGGAGGCGCTTTTCCGTCTGGGCGGAACATCATAATTTGGACCCCTTCACTGCCCTGTTAACGTCTGTGTTGGACTTCCTCACTGGACTTTTTCAGCAAGGGGCTAGCTGTTCGACAGTCAAGGCACAATTGGCAGCCATCTCCCATTACCATGTTGGACATGAGACAGGTCCTTTGATGTCAGCTAAACTATGTAAAACCTTCCTCAAGGGTACTTTTCTGCTCAGGCCCCCTATCAAAGAAGCCGTACCCCCTTGGGATCTATCACTAGTTCTTCAAGCCTTGACTGCTTCTCCCTTTGAACCAGCTGCCTCGGCTGAACTTATATATCTGTCTTGGAAAACAGCATTCCTGGTAGCCATCACTTCAGCGAAAAGAGTTTTGGAACTTCAAGCTCTTTCCGTGAAACCCCCTTACTTGATTTTTCATCAGGATAGAGTGTACCTCAGGACCAGTCCCTCCTTCCCACCCAAGGTGGCCTCAGAAACCAATATCAATCTGTCCATCAACCTACCAGTTTTCTTTCCTAATTATCAAAATAAAGGAGAGTACAAGCTGCATTCTTTAGATGTGCACAGGCAGCTGCGTTTCTATATTCATAGGACTGCTGGTCACAGACAATCCGATCAGCTGTTCATTTCCTTTGCCAAATTCAGTTTGGGTAAAGCTGTTTCGAAGGTCACCTTATCACGCTGGATTTCCCATGTATTCTTCTAGCGTATGAAGCATTTGGGAGGCCCGCACCTCAGGGAGTCCGTGCACATTCCACTCGCTCCATATCTACTTCTGCTGCCTTTAGATCTAGAATTCCCTTGGATGATATTTGCTCGGCAACCACTTGGGCCTCATCTCATACCTTTATCAACCACTACAAACTGGACGTCATTTCCAGAGGGAGAGCATCCTTTGGCTCCGCAGTGCTCTGGAACATCCTTCCATGATGGCCGCCCAAGATTCAGGTAGTTGGGGACTCTGTCCCAAAGGTTGCTGACAAATGAAGTCCCTACTCCAGATTAAGAAGTTATGTACTCACCATAATGTTCCATCTGAGTAGGTGGCTTCATTTGTCTGCAACCATCCCCCCTCCTTCCCCCTGGCCTTCAGAAGAGTTGGTTTTGTTTGTATTATCCTGCTTTTTCCTGTTGTGATACCTTTCCATGTATATGTAGGAGGGCAAACTTGATCTGAGGTCATTTGGGGTTGGCAGGGGATTATGGGTGAGGGGAGGAGCTAAGGAGCTCGGATCCATAGCTGTATAATAAGTTGCCGGCTCGGATCCGATATCTGATCCAAGACCCAAAGGTTGCAGACAGATGGAACGTTATGGTGAGTACATAGCTTCTTATTTTCCCTCCTAATTCTGAGGGAAATAAGGCTAGGAAGTCTGTTGACAATTCTAAGTCCCGCAAAAAGAGGGAGAAAGGGAAGGAACAGAAGATGAGGAAAGGATTGGTGCAAAATTGCTGAGACAAGTTTTTTCATCAGGGCTGGCGCCTGTACATCTGACTATGCCTCAGACTCCATTGGATCCTATTTTGATTGAAGAGGCATTGCTGAAGTGACTACCAAGTAGACTGTCTTCAGGATGAGAGCACACCTGTATTCCACTGAAACCCCGATTCAGTTTCCACATTCAAGTTCTTCATGTTGTTCAGGCATACTTTTGATTTTGAGTGGGATCATACAACGAGGGCATTCCTAAAAATGCAAATAGGTACGGTTGTCCTGCCTGCTCCTGCATTGTCGAAGGCGGAGAAGGCAGATCCTGCTTCCTTCATCTTTGCTCCTTCCCCAGCTTGCACCTCAAAGCCAGTGGTTTTAGAGCCAATATGATGTTCTTCATCTCACATTGCTGCAGTCCTAACACTTGGGTAGTCCGCTGTCCCTCGGTCGGCCCGAATATCAGAGTATAAGGCTGACGTCGGTCAAGGCGCATTTGACTGACATCAGAACGTCAGGGTACAAATGCGCATGACCGACGTCATATCCTCAGTCTTTTTTGCCGCATGGTCCGATGCAGAAGCAGTGTTGCAAGTGCCGTTCGGCGTTCTGAAATTTTTCAATTCGAGTTTCAGACCGAAGTCAGAGTTGGTTAAGTACCCGTTAGAATATTTTGTTTTTCTTGCCTCAGTGGTTTACCGGATGTCAGAAAAAGTGAATAACTGTATTTCTTGTGGGAAACAGATACCGCATAGGGATTACCATAATTTGTGTATACCTTGTTTGGGACCTGAGCACGACATTGTTGGGTGTCGCTTTTGTGCTAGGTTCAATAAACGCACTATAAAGCGAAGGTTGGATTGTGCCAGGTTGGTCTTTGGGAAGCGGTGCAATTACAATATGCCGTCGGATGCTCCGCCGCTTCCTCAAAGAAGCGCAAGGACAAGGCAGTTAAACCTAGGTTAGAGGAGTCGTCCGAACCGGACGCCGGTTCTTTAGAGGCCAGTGGAACCGGTGGTTCCGACGGAGGCCTCTCTGGAGTCCCAGGGAGAAACTTTGATTTTACAGGATGTGGCCTCCCAGGAGGCAGGTCAGGCTGTAGGGGCTTCTCAGATAACTGTACTCCCTCCCTTCCTAAGGGGTCTAGGCCCTCTCTTTCTGCTTCCAAGGCTTCTCCTAGAGGCAGGTCTAGTTTAGCTTCTGTGGGTGTCACTCCTAGTTCTTCAGGTTCTGTGCCCAAGAAGCACATGCTTAAAATGGCAGAAGATTTAATTACTTTAATTAGAGGCTCTATGCCCCCTCCTGATAAGAGGCCTAGGATGGAACCAGTGTTGGGGGATTATGAGCAGGCTTCGGATGTGTCTGAGTCTTCGGCTGAAGACTTGCAGGAGTATTCTCATTATTCTGATTCTGATGTGGGTGATTCTACTCCTTCTGCTTCTCCTCCTGAGGATTTTTCTTTTTCAGAGACCCTTCACTCCATGAGAGAGCATTTTAAATGGGAAGGTCAGGACTTCTCTGATTCCAGGAAAAGGCTTAGGGAATTTTTGTTTTTACCCCAGCATAGGCCTTTGGCTATACCTCCTGTTCTGAATGTGGTGGAAGATGTGTTTGCAGAGGCTTCTCTTAATCCTGATTCTTTGCCTCCTGCTCCTGTTAAACCAGATAGGTATTACAGGGTGCCTGAAGCTCATAAGTATCTTTTAAGAGTCCTAGGGCAGACCCAGAAACTGTTAGCCAGGGGCCTAAGGGTGTTAAGGCTTCTGTTGTCAAGAATCCGGTTCCTGCAGATAAAGAGGCCAGGGCCTTGGATAGATGGGGAAAGAAAGTTTATACTTCTTCCACTCTAGCCATGAGAGCTTTGAATTGCCAGTTTCACATGTTGAAATATCAAAATTATCTCCTTTCACAGTTGAAATCTAAGGTTGATGCTCTGGCGGAAGGTATTGATTGTAAAGAGTTACAAGATTTAGTGCATGTTTCTGAACAGGTGGGTAAGCATTCTTTGCAATGTGGTTTTGATGCTGTACAGGCCTCGTCTAGGGTGGCTGCCACTGGGTCAGTTCTTCGCAGGCATGCCTGGCTGAGGGATCAAAATTTATCTGACCATGTTAAAACTAGGATTTTGGATGCCCTTTGCAATCTGATGTCTTGTTTGGTTCTCCTGTTGAGGCAGTTTTAAAGAAAATGGAAGACAAGGCTAAGTCTATGCAGACTGTTAAAGATTTTTGCAGGTTCAGCCTCCAAAGTTTAGTAGAAATTGGCCTACTAAGGGGTGGACGTATCCTTCTTATGATTCCCAGTCTAGGGGTAGATCTAGACGTGGCAGGGGCAGAGGTCAGGGCTCTTTCAGGCCTAGAACAGGGAGTTCTCCTGCACAGTCTTCGGGTGAGGGCAGGGGTCAGTCCTTTCGTAAACAGACCCAATGACCTACCTTTTCAGCTGCCAGAACCTTCTCGCCTGGCAGCACCTTTGGGAGGAAGGTTGGCACTTTTCAAAGAAAATTGGAATTTGATTACCCAAGACAGATGGGTATTGGCTATCATACATCACGGTTACAGGTTTTATTTCCATACCTTGCCTCCTTTCAAAGGCATGCCAGACATTCCTCCTCAACAAAGACTAGAGGCTCACAAGCAAATTTCTCTGTTACTCCAAATAGGGGCCATACAGCCGGTTCCTATGCCAGAAAGGGGCCTAGGATTTTATTCTCGCCTGTTCCTTGTACCAAAAAAGGGGAACACGTGGAGACCAATTTTGGATTTATCTATCCTCAACACTTATCTGGACATTCCCAAGTTCAAAATGTTGACGTTACAACGGCTTTTACCTCTGCTGGGCAAGGATCTCTGGATGGTAACTTTGGATCTCAAGGAGGCTTACCTTCATGTTCCTATCAGGCTAAGTTGCAGGAAGTATCTGCGTTTTCGGACTGGGACTTCTCACTATCAGTTCTCTGCATTGCCCTTTGGCTTATCTACTGCGCCCAGAGTATTTACGAAAGTTCTGGCTCCAGTGATAGCTTTCTTCAGGCTGAAAGGAATACAAATCTATCCTTATTTGGACGATTGCCTGATTCTGGCTCAAGGAAGGGACGAGCTTCTTCGTCATTTGGAATATGTGATAGCAGTGCTAAGATGCCTGGGGTATTCTGTGAACGAAATAAAGTCCAGTCTAGTACCCTCTCAAGACATGTGCTTTCTGGGTGTAAGACTGAATACAGCATCCCAGATGGCCTTTCTAACCCCGGACAAACAAAAGAATCTTTCCCTTTACTTCCATCATCTATCTCTTCAGTCTGGGCTGACTGCAAGGACAGTCCTTCAAGCCTTAGGGTTCATGGCATCTTGTATTCTGGTGCTTCCCAATGCCAAACTGCATATGAGGAAGTTGCAATGGTATCTCAAAAATGTATGGACACAGCACTGCCAGGATCTGGACACTGTCATTCCAATAATACCTTGCATTCAAAAGGAATTTTGTGGTGGGCTCAGGAATGTCACCTAAACAAGGGACTCTCTGTGACCCGGCCAGAGGCGAGTCAAATTTTAACGACAGATGCCTCGGACAAAGCTTGGGGAGCTCATCTAAACGGAAAGTGGATACAAGACAAGTGGCCTGTCAGACTACAGCATCTACATATCAACTTGAAGGAGATGTTAGCAGTCCAGTTTGCATTAATAGCTTTCAAGGATTTACTTCTTCCAGGACAGGTGTTGATTCAAACAGACAACACAACTGTCATGTGGTACATCAACAAGCAAGGGGGAACACATTCTTATCCTCTATGCAGGCAAGCAATGATTTTGTGGGAGACTGCTCTCAGTTTACAACTAAGTCTTCAGGCAAGGTTTCTGCCGGGAGCACAGAACTCCTTAGCAGATGTGTTAAGCAGACAAATCATGGATCCCCACGAGTGGAAACTGGATCTTCCTGTATTTCAGAAATTGACAGTGTCCTGGGGAACTCCAGACATAGATCTGTTCGCTTCTCCACTAAACCACCAGCTGCCAAAGTTTTGCACAAAGAGGTTTCATCCCACAGCTTGGAAAGTGGATGCTCTTTCTTTCAGTTGGAAAAATCTTCATGTGTATGCCTTTCCACCTCTGCCTCTCCTCCCAAAGGTACTTCTGAAGGTCAGACAGGACAAGCCAAGGATGATTTTGATAGCTCCAGATTGGCCTCGACAGCACTGGTACCCATTACTGAGAAGTCTAGTACGGAAGCCTCCATGGCCTTTGCCTTTGATTCCACATCTGTTGTCCCAGGAGGACAGTCATTTGCTCAATGTCAAACTTCACTCTCTTCACCTAACAGCCTGGCATATTCTGTTTTAAACCATAGAGGGTCTCAACTTCCACAACAAGTTTTGAATGTGATTTTGGAAGCTAGAAGGCCTAGTACAAGGAAAGTGTACGCAGATAAATGGAAGAGATTTTGTTTTGGAGTGCCGCTAAGGATTTGGATGTTTCTGAGCCTGATTTAAGTGTGGCTCTTCAATATCTTACTGAGTTGTTAGACAAAGGTTTGTCCTTCTCTTCTATTAAGATTCATGCTGCAGCAATTTCAGCTCACTACGACTGTGACCCACCATTGTTTTCTCATCCTTTGTTCAAGCAATTTCTTAGAGGGCAAAGAATATAAGACCCCACGAAGGGCTCCTACTCCTGCTTGGGATCTCAATTTTGTGTTGGAGAAACTCACTCTACAACCTTTTGAGCCTGCAGCTACTGCTGAGTTGAAATATTTGTCATGGAAGACTGCTTTTTTGTTGGCCATTACCTCTGCAAGAAGGGTTTCTGAATTGCAGGCCCTTATGGCAGTTGAGCCTTTCTTAATTTTCCATAAGGATAGGGTATCTTTACGTACTAATCTTTCCTTTATGCCTAAAGTGGTTTCTAGTGTGGCTTTAAACCAAACTATTCATTTGCCTACTTTTTATGCAAATCCCCAAAATAAAGGGGAAAAGATTTTGCACACTTTAGATGTACACAGGCAGTTGCGATATTATTTGGACAGAACTAAAGGGTTCAGACAATCTCAGCAGTTATTAGTTTCTTTTGCTTTGTGCTCTCAGGGCAAGCCCGTGTCAAAACAAACTATTTCTAAGTGGATTGGATTTTGCATTGCTTTCTGTTATTCCCATCATGGCAAAGAGATTCCAGCTGGGATTAGGCCTCATTCCACTAGGGCTACTGCCACTTCAACAGCTTTTTTGAGGGGGGTGGCAACTAAGGATATTTTGGAGGCAGCCACTTGGAGTTCAGTGCATACCTTCTCTAGGCATTACCACCTTCCATTGTACTCTAAATCCAGGGCTGGTTTTGCCACTGCTGTGTTGCAGGGCATTTTGGCGGCTCCTGCTTCATTATAGTTTAGCCATCCTCCCTTACCTCTGCTTTGGGATTCTACCCAAGTGTTAGGACTGCAGCAATGTGAGATGAAGAACATAGTACAGTTTTGTACCTACCATAAATGTAGATGTTCGAAGATCCACATTGCTGCAGTCCAATTTACCCTCCCTCCTTCCCCTCTGTAGTTTGAGGTGGTTGTGTGGGTTGGGTTATCCATCTAAGGTATATTGTGTATATTGTATATATTGTACATATTTTTGGTGTTAGGCTGGTTGGTTGTTTAGTTGTTTAGTTGTTGTCTATGGGTTTTGACCTTTCTTTTTAGGGTCTTCTGACATCTGGGGCAAGAAAAGACTGAGGATATGACGTCGGTCATGCGCATTTGTACCCTGACGTTCTGATGTCAGTCAAATGCGCCTTGACCGACGTCAGCCTTATACTCTGATATTCGGGCCGACCGAGGGACAGCGGACTACCCAAGTGTTAGGACTGCAGCAATGTGGATCTTCGAACATCTACATTTATGGTGGGTACAAAACTGTACTTTTCCTGGAGTCTGTTTGTTATTGAGCAGTGCCTCTCTCTCTATCGTGGAGATCTTGGATCCATCTTGCTCTACTTAGAGGTTCTCAGACCCAAGAGGGACTCTGTGCAGGTAACTTGACATCAGGTTTTTGGTGCGGTCTTCGAAACTGTCTTGATGTTAAGTTGTCAATCTCACCTTCATTCTTGCTGGATGAGTTCGGAGCCGATCCTCGGCTCCGACTCGGCCAAAACTAAAGCTCGAGAGCTAATTCCACCGGCTCGAGGCTCCCCTATATCCCACAATGCTAGGCAGTAACTACTCAGATCTCGTTTGCCGCTATAGCTGACGAGGTGCTTTTCTACCGGCTCAGGCAGGTGAGTTAGACTTTTACCTTATTAGGTACTTCTAAAACCCCCTTTTTTGTTGTCATACATAACCTTTTAGTTTAAGTATTTAGATCAATCGACCCCCTGTTTGTCGAGTCTTTTTTCCCTTTCTTCCCTTATCTTGTAGGCCTTCGGCCCCTACCCTTCCCCCTGTCCATTAGTGACTAAATTAGTTGTCCTTTTCTCTGTTAAGGGCTTGTGTGTGTGTGTTTGTGGCTTGTTTTAGCCTTTAATAATTTAATTTAATAATTTAATATTTTTTTCTGTAAAGGGTGTGTCTGTAGTGTGTTTGTGTTGTCAGGCACTCCTTTTTACAATGTCAAAAGACAAGGTCTCAGGCTTCAAGAAGTGTGACTCGTGCTGTCAGAAAATGTCTCTGACAGACGGTCACACTTCTTGTGTGTATTGCCTGGGACCTTGTGCACCTGCAGGACTCTTGTGCTGTTTGTCATGGTTTTAGCCCTAGAGTCCTGCAGGAACGCAAGAACAAGCTAATCTTGCGGGGCTTATTAAAGCCTGAAGGCCCCCCGACTCAGTCTGTCGGGGAAGCCTTCCAAAACTTCCAAACAGTCGGCTCCGGTTCCAGAGTCGACTGCTGGAAAGACTAAGTCGGCTTCGACATCGGCTCCGGCTGGAGCCGATGTTTCCAAGCCTCATACTGTTACCTCGGCTCCGGCTGGAGCCGAGGCTGATAAAACTCCGTCGGCTCCGATACTTTTTTCGGAGCCACAGTCTAGGAAGAGGTCCAGATCCCCCTCTATCGGCTCCGTGCATTCGGCGCCAGGATCCCCTCTCCTTTCTGAACGGAGCCATAATACTCATTCCTCACGGTCTTCCAGGTTATCTGACCATGATTTGCAAAGGGTAGTGAGTAGACTTCTCAAGTCCGAGGCACTGGCCCAAATGCTGCATAGCCCGACTCACCAGTCAGTGGCTATTTCCGTTCCCCAATACATTCCTCCTCCGACTCCTTTGAGTTTGGAGCCAGGGCTTGTCGGAGCCATGGCTGTCGGTGCGTCGGATCCGATACCTTCCCTTTCGGCTCCGTCTGCTCCGATCTCCTCCTTGGAGGGATCTCGGCGCCGAGCTTCCCTCGTCGGCTCCGAGGGGGCGAGTGGCATCGGACCCTTGTCCAACCCCGCTCTCCCTCTCGGGGCTTGGTGAGTTTGGCTCGACATCGCTGGAGCCGTCCCTGTCGGTGCCGGGGGAGGTCCTTGTCTGTTCGGAGCGGGGGCCTCTGGCCTTGCCTGACAGGGGTGCCTTCGAGGTCATGCGGAGCGTGCTAGAACCAGGTTCTGCCCCACAGTCGGCTCCTTCAGCCCCCCCATCTACAGTGCCTGCGGTGATTTCTACTCACCCCCTTGTCTTAGACCGCAGAGAGCCAACTCCTCAAGTTTCCCCATTGTGAATTTCCTCCTCTTCCGAGGCCTCTCCTGACCCGGCAGGAGATCCCCCAAGGAAGAGGCAGTGCAAGAGGAAGCACATTGACTCCCCTGAGTCTATCACCTCTGACACTGACTTAGAGGAATTCGAAGGTTCCCTCGATCGCCCTCTGAGGATGTCTCCTTTGCTGACATCCTTGAGATCCTGAAACAGAGGGGGAACTGGCCAGCCCTTAACCCTTCGGAGGATGAGTCAGTGTATCTTGAGGCGTTTGGCTCTCGCCCTTCTACCTCCTGGGTGTCCCCTCCCTTTGACCCCCTTATGGAAGTGGTGGCAAGGAAGGCTTGGACGGCTCCTGATTCAGTGGAACCCACCCCGAGGAGACCATCTAAATTTATTACTGCCCCAAGAGATAAAGATTTTTTATCCAAAGGTGTCCCTGTTGATGCCATGGTGGTGGCTGCGGCCACTAAGAAGGAGTTAGCTGATCCTTTGATTCCTGTCCATCCTCCTAATAAGGAATTTAGGACCATGGACAGGTACGGCAAGTGGATGTTCTCATCAGTGACCTTTTCAATGCGTTCGTTGAATTACTTATGCCACTTCACTCGTCTCCAGAGAGATTTACTCAAGGATATGGGTGAACTGATAAAGGATCCTACAGCTGAGGGGTTCAAAGACACAATGAACTCCCAGTTGGCAACCCTGAATTCCATCGTTAACTCCTCCATGCGGCTGGTATCATATGCTGCAGATGGGGCGAGTAGAGCCGCAGGCACAGGTGTTGCCTTACGACGTCGCGCCTGGATGCGGCTATGTAACTTTGTGGACCCTTTCAAGGCGTCCTTCACCAATTCTCCCTTTGATGGATCATCCTTGTTTGGTCCACAGGTGAAGGATACATTGACCAGGTGCGAGGTAGAAGGTAAGACACTCTCTGCCGTAGGAGTCCGTTTTTCTACCCTTTCTAGATCCTATCCCAAAGGTCAGAGGGGAGGAAAGATGTGGTTCCGCAAACAATCCCAGGGAGTCTCATCTGACGCACAAGGCCGATTCCCCTGTAGAGGCAGAGGGGGGAAAAATAATAATAGACGCCGCCCTAGAGGTAGAGGAGGTCCGCAAAACCAGGGTAGCAGAGAAATGTTCTCTGACAAACCCTTTCAGCATCCCTGAGGGGCTGCCCGGCTGTCCACCTTCGGAGGCAGTCGGGGGAAGATTATCCCTGTACCCAAAAGCCTGGCTTTCCCTTACTCAAGACAAATGGGTACAGTCGATAATATCCGAGGGTTACAAAATTCCCTTTGTTCACATCCCATCCCAACCCAAAAGATCCCTTCCAGACGTTCCACCCAGTCTAAGGGAACAAGCAGCATTAGAAATTTCAAAGCTGCTATCAAAAAGAGCTATCCAATCAGTCCCAGCAGACCAGCAAGGATCCGGAATCTACTCCAAATTCTTTTTGGTACCAAAAAAAAACAGGGGACTGGAGACCCATACTGGATCTCAGCTACTTAAACAAGTATGTCAGGAAAACAAAATTCCGGATGGTCACGCTACAGTCCATTCTACCCTTCTTGGGTCAGGACAATTGGATGTGCTCGATAGATCTTCGGGACGCGTGCTACCACATCAAGATGAACAGATGCTCCAGGAGATATCTCCGCTTCAGGCTGGGAGCCAGTCACTACCAGTTCAGGGCCCTGCCCTTTGGTCTCACTACAGCCCCCCGTGTGTTTACCAAATGCATGGCAGTGGTCGTGGCTCACTTGAGATGTCAAGGATTCCAGGTGTTTCCATATTTAGACGACTGGCTCCTTACCGCCACCACCAGACATCAGCTTCTTCTATCCAGGGACTTCACCATCCAATCTTGCCAAGCTCTAGGCATTTCGATAAATTTCGAAAAATCTGCCTTGTCGCCTTCTCAATCTATTACCTTTATAAGCGCCATCTTAGACACACTCAATCTTTCAGCCAGACTCACAGAGCAGAGTGTGTCAGACATTCGGAACCAAGTTTCCCTTCTCTTACAATGCAACAAAGTCAAAGCCAGACTAGTTTTGAAGGTGTTAGGACTCATGGCAGCAGCTATTCCCCTTCTCCCCTTAGCTCGCTTTCACATGAGGATCCTCCAATGGATGCTGTTTACTCAATGGTCCTTTCAACAGCTCCCAATGTCCCATACCATATTGATAACTCAATCATGCAAGAATCAACTGTCTTGGTGGATCACATCACCTCAACTTCTCCGAGGAAGACCCTTCACTCCCCCCCCCCCTCCCAGTCGCCACGTTGACAACAGATGCCTCCCTGATCGGGTGGGGGGGGGCATTATCAGGGCAGGACAGTCCAGGGCACGTGGCAACCTTTCGAGTGCCACTTGCACATAAACGTCTTAGAAATGAGAGCAGTGCTTTTAGCGTTGCAAGCCCTTCATGACTCTCTTCTCACTGGGACTATTGCAATTCAAACGGACAACATGTCCGTAGTGTGGTACATCAACAAACAAGGCGGAACCAGATCATACCCTTTGTCGAGAGGCACTCAGACTTTGGCAATGGGCGATCTCTTCTCAGCGTTTTCTGATAGCAACGCACATTCTCGGGAAATCCAACGTTATTGCAGACAAATTGAGCAGAGCAATTCTCATGCCCCACGAGTGGTCTCTAAAGAAATCAGTTCTAGAAGAAGTATTCCTAAGATGGGGCCAGCCTTGCTGCGATCTTTTTGCTACTCCCCAAAACAGCAAGTGTCACGACTTCTTCACTCTCTTCCCGTTACCAGGCCATCCCACCAGAGACGCTCTAGTCCACGATTGGCCCCGGGGACTTCTATATGCCTTTCCCCCCTTTCCACAGATATCTCAACTAATTCAGAAAGCCATCGCCTTGAGATTGACAATGATCCTCATTGCCCCTTACTGGCCTCGACAGATATGGTTTCCCTTTCTTCATCGTTACCTTTTGGAGCAGCCTTGGCATCTGGACCCATTACCAGATCTGATAACCCACCAATCGGGTCAGCTGCACCAATCTCTGCCTTCTCTAAACCTCACAGCGTGGTTTCTCCGATTCCAACCTTAGCCAGGCTTCCCTCAATATCTCGCTCGGTCCGAGATATCTTGATAGCCTCTCATAAATCTTCTACCGGAAGATTTATAGTAGCAAATGGAAACGCTTCTCTTTTGGGCAACATCAAGAAACATAGATCCCTTTACTGCACCTATCCAGACTATTCTAGACTTTCTAGCAGAACTCTTTCATTTAGGATCTTCTGCATCTACCATTAGAGTTCAATTGGCTGCCATATCAAATTTTCATGTTGGTGTTTCAGAGTCTAGCATCATGGCTCACAAACTCTGTAAAGCCTTTTTAAGGGGCGATTTCTTCTCAAACCTCCAGTCAAAGATCCCCGCCTCAATGGGATTTGAACTTGGTTCTGGCATCTTTAATTCTTCCCCTTGAACCGGGCGGCTTCATGTTCTCTGAAGTTGCTTTCTTGGAAGACACTTTTTCTGGTAGCTATAACTTCAGCGAGAAGGGTATCTGAACTCCATGCTCTGTGCAGTCGTCCTCCTTACTTAGTGTTTCACAAAGACAGGGTATCCCTCCGTACTAATCCATCCTTTTTGCCTAAAGTTTCCTCTCAAATAAACCTAAACCAAATTATTGATGATCCCGTTTTTTTCCCTAACTATTCGAACAGGTCAGAACAAACGCTAAATTTTTTGGATGTTCATCGCCAACTTAGATATTACTTAGACAGGACTAAACAATTCAGGAAATCTAATCAATTGTTTCTGTCATATGCGGAAGGGAAATTGGGCCTTCCAGTTACTAAAGTATCCCTCTCTAGATGGCTCACCTCTACAATTACCTTCATCTATGAGATCAGACACCAAAAACTACCCTCAAGACCTAGAGCTCATTCAACTAGGGCATTAGCTACATCCGTAGCTTTTCAGGATAGGCTGCCAATAGATTCCATTTGTGCAGCAGCCACCTGGGCTTCTCCTCATACATTCATTTCACATTACAAATTGGACATGGTTTCCAGAAGCCGTGCCAATTTTGGTTCCACTGTTCTCAAGAGTCTGTTCCGATAGGCCACCCGGGATAAGGTGCTAGGGGCGGTCCCATCCAGCAAGAATGAAGGCGAGATTGACAACTTAACATTAAGAAGTTATGTACCTACCATAACGTTCCATGTTAGTTGTCTTCTCACCTTCTTTCTTGCGTCCCACCCTCCTTCCCCCAAGCCTGGACAGACCGACAGGAATTCAGTTTGTGTTCTTCCTCTGGAAGTTGTCATTCCCACACGTTCTTCCACCTCTTTTATCCTTACTGCGGTCTGCGATACTTTTTACGCAGATTGTTTTGAGGTGGGTTTCCCTACTCCATTCTATGGAGACTAGGATTGCTTGGTATAGCTATCAAACGAGATCTGAGTAGTTACCGCCTAGCATTGTGGGATATAGGGGAGCCTCGAGCCGGTGGAATTAGCTCCCGAGCTTTAGTTTTGGCCGAGTCGGAGCCGAGGATCGGCTCCGAACCCATCCAGCAAGAAAGAAGGCGAGAAGAAGACAACTAACATGGAACGTTATGGTAGGTACATAACTTCTTATTTTGCTTCATTCTTAGTGTTGGAGACCTTTACTGTTGAAGCATCTTGGCTGATTCTCTCCTTGAGGCCTTTTGGGTTTGGGGCTCTTTATTTTCAGCTTTGCCACCCCCTTCTTAGTGGGGATGGTGTGTGGGCTGGAGGGATATCCTTGGATCTTGCGAATGTCAGATCCGCCTTTGAGGAGGATAATTGCTTCTCCACCTCTGAGCATCCCCTTCTTTTGCTCTTTTGTCTATTCCTACATCCACAGGTCAAGGTCAGGGTCGACCCGTGGATCTCAAGAGGCTGGCTCAGATGCCATTGCATACCTCTGAGGACTCCACTAGCACACAATCTGATGTTATAAGGAACAGGATGTGAAAAGGAGGCATTTAAATTCCCTGTCGCAGTCAATAACATTCAACTCTGATGACAGAGAAATTTCCCACAGTCTCCCCTAAAGACTTGCTTTTGGAAAAATTCTAGAACTCTTGCCATACGAGTAATACACCCACAGTCTTCCCCTCTCTGGATGAGTGAGTTCTGTTTTAGGCCTATATCTGACATCTGCATTTAGGTGCTTTATATTATTGGCTTGTGTGCCCAGAATTCATGGCATTAGCCCAAATCATGTGAGGCTGTACCTTGGAGGCCCCCAAGGGCAAGTAATACTGGGCAAAGTGTCCCCTTGTGGATTCCATTATTGTGTACGCTGCCACTAAGGAAGAACTGACTGAAGATGCTGCTATAGTCTGTCTTGTTAACAGGGAGTGTCAAGCAATGGACAGGTTACAGAAATGGAAATATGGCTTCAGGCACATTTGGCAATCAAAACCCTGAACTATACCACCCACATTAACAGATTTCAGAGGGACGTAAAGAAACAAAGTTTAGAATCTGTGAAAAGACTCCTACACCGGATCCAGGGAAACTGCTTGTGACCACCATTGAATACCAAGTACAACGTCATTAGTCTCTTCATGCAGCTCATGTGGGCAGTGGATCAGTATGAGTAGCGGGGTCAGGCTTTTGTATGAAACTTCTTGCTTTGTTCCCCTTACAAGATTTTGTGAACACTTTCACCGTGTCCTTTACCGGCACTCAATATAAGTGATCCTCCTTGTTCAAGACAGTGGACAAGGGAACATGTGCAGAAGTGTGAGTAAGATTGCAGGATTCTTTCTACCGTCAGGAAAAGATTTGAGAACCCCAAAGACTTGCAACCAGAACCAAAAGGGGCCCGAATCATTATGCTTCTGAAAATCAAGGTGTTTGCTTGTTTATTCCTCTTCTAGCAGAGGCAGCTGGGGCAAGAGTTGCCCTTTAATGGACACAGACCGAATGGGTGTGGAGGTCCACAAAGCCAGGAATATCATGGACCATTTTCTGACTACCCGCAGTCTTGTCTGTGAAGGGCAACCCAACTACTTCCCCTCTTTTCCCCTTCATAGATGGCTATTATGTAGGACTCCTGGGTACAAGGCATAATGTCCAGAGGCTGTCACATACCCTTTTCCAGTGTTCCCCTATTTCCTTTGGCCACTTCAATATACTGTAGTTCACCAGATAAGAGTGAAAGGGAAATTCTATCCTTGCTTTCAAAATAAAGCCATCCAGAAGGTCTCACCAGACAAGACAAGGTCTGGGTACTAGTTCATATTTTGTCTGGTTCCAAAAAAGAAAAAAAAAAAAAACTCAGGCCAACTTTGTACCCAAGTCACCTCAACAACTTTGTAAAAAAAGACCCTGTTCAAAATGGTCACAATGCAAATGATTCTGCTGTGTCTTCAGGCATATAACTCGATATACTCCATGAGTCTGCAAGATGCTTATACATTAGTATTGCCAGAGCGTCTAGGAGATTCCTTTACTTCCAAGTAGAAGCCAACCATTTTCAGTTTAGAGCCTTGCCCTTTGTACTTTCCATTGCTCCTCTGTGGTGCTTACCGAGTAAATGGCTGGTCTGTGACTCCACAAAACCTGAGTGTTTCCTGTTTAGACTGTCTTCTGGTGGCCCCAGTGGTGGAATTCTTGATGGCTAGAGATGACTACATCCAACTTCCTGCCCTTGGGGATGTCAATCAGCAGGCAGAAGACACTCCTCTAGCCTATCCAAACCATTCGGTTCATAGGCTGCCACTTAGACACAGTGCATTGTATGGTCTCTCTCTCCCACCAAACTGGGTCCTGGCTTTACACAATTCAGTTCAGGATTATCTTCAATGCAGTAGACCACCTGCCTGTCTGTTTCTTCAGGCTCTGGCCATATGGAATCTTGTATTATTGTGGTCCAGTTTGCTCTTAGAGTTTTTACAATGGTTGATATACAAGTTCAGTGGTCTCAACTTGCATACAGTCTTTACTTTTAAGTCATTGTGGCCAACAGTTTCCAGGATCATCTAGTATGGTGGATCTGGTGTCCTCTTGTCTGTGCAGGAAAATGCTTTGCCCCCAACCGGTGATGGTGGTAGTTGCAGACGCCTCAACGTTTGGGTGGGAGGCAATTTCAGGGGAGGATAGTCCAAGGTGTGTGGGATGTTGATGAGGCAAATCTTCACGTCTTAAAGATGTACAGTCCTTCTAGCATTGCAGGAGATTCACAAGTTCCTCCCTTTGGATGCTATTTCTATTCACACCAGCAGCCTGATGGTGGTAGGTATATATTTATTTAATTCAATTTATTTTATATTTATTTATTTTATTTATTTGTCTGTCTTTGTTTATTGTACTGGGAAAGCCCTACTGGATAATACCCATTTTCAGCAGAGGCCCAAGTTCCAGTTAAACACAAGAGTAGTTGCATTTCTATTTACATTTATACACATACAGTAGTTACATTTTACTTTTAGATTTTACAGAGTAGAAGTTATTAGAGAGAGAGCCCACATGCAGCTTAGCAGATTGTACAGGCAGCAGTTATGTATGAAAATTGTTTTGTCATTTCAGTGAGAAATTTGAGAGTAGATGTTCATGTGTCATTGTTGCAGTCATTAAAATTGGGTTATCCTGCTGGCAGGCTACCCGCAGTCGGCCTGAATTCCAAAGTCTAGGTCCGGCATCGGTTACTGTCGCCTCTTCCCTGACGTCAGTGCGCCAGGGGTATAAAAGATGCAGCCGATGCCATTTTCTTCAGTCTTTCTTGCCGCGTGGTGCCCGAAGCAAAAGCAGTTCGCAAGTGCCGGTCGGCCGACTCCTGAGATTTTCATGTTCGAATTTCAGATCCAAAGTCTTCATTAAAAGCTAAGTACCCCATTGGGGAAACTTTTTCTTGCTCCAGACCGATGTCAGAAAAAGTTAATAATTGTATTTCTTGTGGGAAGCAAATACCTCATAAGGACTTTCATTCCTATTGTATTCCTTGCCTAGGCCCTGACCACGACGTTGCTAATTTTCGGTTCTGTGCTAGATTTAACCAACGCACTATTAAGCGTCGGTACGATTTTGCATTTCACTATTTTGGCAGAAGATTTAATTACACGATATGGTCGGATAGCCATCCGTCTACCGCAATTCACAAGAAATGCAAAGAAAAAGTAAAGGACAAGCATCCGAGGTCCAAAACTGACGACGAGGCTTCTTCTAAGCCAGTCGCCGGTTCTCAGTGAGGCGCTTTTGCAGCCCCTGATGCCTGCTACTTTAGAGCCGCAAGCCGCTACCGACTCCCACGTGGAGCAGACTAGGCCGCTGGATACTCAAGGTATTGGAACCTTGGAAACTATTCCCTCAGATGGGTCCGGAGCCGCTGAGCAGCCATCGGCTTCTGAGGGTGTTTTCAGGCCTACACAGTTAGTTATATGTAAAATCGACTTCAGCTTCAAAGGCAAAGACTAAAGCGCCTTTAAAGACAAAGAAACAAGTACAACAGCCACATGGACAGGCCTCCATGCCTAAAAAACAGATGCTCAAAATGGCTGAAGACCTATTACTTTGATCAGGGGTTCCCACCCCCTCCTGATAAGAGGCCTAGGCAAGAGACAGAATATGAATCTTCAGATCAGGCTTCCATTTCTTTTGATTCCTCTTCTGATCCCTCTTCTGATCAGGAATACTCTTCCTCCCTATGAGGATTCTGATGCTGAAGAATCTATCCCTTCAGCCTCTCCTCCTGAGGATTACTCTTTTGGGGAAACTTTGCATACCATGAGGGAGCATTTCCACTGGGAGAGCCAAGATTATTCAGAATCTAAGAAAAGGCTCAGAGACTTCCTTTTACTACCTCAGCACAGGCCCCTTGCTATTCCACCTGTGTTAGACATTGTAGATGATGTTTTTTCATAGTCCAGCCTGACTCCTGACTCCCTGCCTCCAGCTCCTGTTAAGCCAGACAGATACTACAGGGTTCCTGATTCACATAAATTTCTTTTTAAAAACCCTGCTGCTGACCCAGAAACTCTCTCTCAGGGTCCCAAAGGGGTCGAGGCTTCCACTGCAAAAAACCCAACCCCCTCTGACAGGGATTCTAGGGCACTGGACAGATAGGGGGGGGGAGATTTACACTTCTGCAACCTTGGCTATAAGGGCTTTAAATTATCAGTTTCATATGCTTAAGTATCAGCAATATATTATATGTCACTGCTAAAACAGAAAATGTTAATAAATTCTGAATGTGCAGAAAACAAAGAAACGCAGGATTTATTGCATGCAGCTGAACAAGTTGGAAAACATACTTTGTAATGTGGTTTTGATTCTTTGGAGGCCTCCTGCAGGGCCGCTGTTACGGGTTCTGTCATCAGGAGGCATGCTTGGTTAAAGGAACAGAATTTGCCTGATCATGTTAAAGCAAAATTATTAGATGCTCCATTACAGCATGATACTTTGTTTGGTGTTAAAGCAGAAGAGGTGTTGAAGAAAATGGAGGACAAAGCAAAATCTATGCAAACAGTCAAGGAGTTCTTACAGGTACAGCCTCCAAGATTTAGCAGACACTGGCCTACAAAGAATTGGTCCTTTCCAGTGTCAGACAGGCCACAAAGGGGCAGATACAGACGCCCTAGAGGCAGATCCCAGCCCTAAGACACATACAGGTCTAAACAATGGGGTGCTTCTACTTCCAAAAGCGGAGAAGACAAATCACAGCCATACAGGAAACGGTCCCAATGACTTCCCCCCTGCCTGCGCCAAGCACTTATCTAATGGCAGCACCATTAGGGGGAAAACTAGCACTTTTTCATCAAAATTGGCACATAATAACTCAGGACAAATGGGTCTTGAACATAGTGTCACAAGGCTACAAGTTTCACTTTCATACCCTGCCAAGGGCACACGGTTTGCCAGACCTGCCAAAAAAATCAATGGGCAGAGGCACAAAAGCAAGTTTCATATCTCATGGACATGAGGGCCATTCAGCAAGTACCAGAGCAAGAGCAGGGACAAGGATTTTACTCGACTGTTCTTGGTGCCCAGAAAGGACAAAGCCTGGAGACCAATACTGGACCTATCAATTCTAAACACATATCTGGATATTCCAAAATTCATAATGTTGACGCTGCAGCAGCTTCTGCCCATGCTGGGCAAGAAGGCTTGACTTGTAACCTTAGACTTGAGGCATACCTGCATGTCCCAATCAGACAATCATACAGAAGATACCTCAGATTCATAGCTGGCTCAATGCACTATCAATTCTCTGCACTGCCCTTTGGCTTATCTACTGCGCCCAGGGTCTTCACAAAATGCCTGGCTCCAGTAATTGCATTCTGCAGACAGAGGAATACAACTATATCCTTACTTGGACGACTGTCTCATTCAAGCAGAGAACAAGGACATTCTAATACAGTATCTGGCTTTTGTAAAAAGATTACTAACATGTCTAGGGTACACAGTAAATGAAGAGAAATCAAACCTAGTACCCTCTCAAGAGATAATATTCCTGGGTGCAAGCTTAAATACAACTGCCCAGATGGCTTATCTCACGCCAGACAAACAAAGGCAACTGACTACTTATTTCAAACTGTTGGCAACAAAGGCCCAGTTATCTGCAAGAAAAATTCTGCAGGCTTTGGGCTTCATGGCATCCTGCATTCTGCTAATTCCATATGCAAGACTGCATATGAGGAAACGTATCTAAAAAGTGTTTGGACTCAACATTGCCACAGCCTGGAAACAACAATTACCCTTATTCCCTACCTGCAACAGGAATTTCGATGGTGGGCAAAGGCCTGTCACCACAACAAGGGGCAGCCATTCACTTTACCCCCAGCCAGGCAGACATTAACAACAGATGCATCAGATTATGCCTGGGGGGCCCACATGGCAGGAAGATGTGTTCAGGGCACATGGTCCGCAAGCCAAATGCATCTACATATCAATCAAAAAGAGATGCTAGCTGTTCAGAATGCCCTGACAGCCTTCAAGGATCAACTTCATCCGGGACAACTACTGATAAAGACGGGCAATACTACAGTCATGTGGTGCATAAACAAGCAGGGAGGAACTCATTCCTATCCCCTTTGCAGACTAGCCATGACTTTGGGGGACACAGCATTGACTTACCAAGTACATCTGCAGGCACAATTCCTGCCAGGAAAGATAAATACTCTGGCAGACGATCTAAGCAGAAACCTCATGGATCCCCACGAGTGGAAATTGAAGCCACAAGTCTTCAGCATGATAACAAGGAAATGGGGATGCCCGGCCATAGATCTATTTGCCTCCCCTCACAACTGCCAACTGCAGACATTCTGCACAATGACTTATCACAAGCAAGCATGGAAAGTGGATGCTCTGTCTTTCAGCTGGAAGAACTTAACAGTATATGCCTTCCTCCACTGCCTCTCCTCCCCAAGGTACTCCTAAAGGTCAGACAAGAGAAGCCAAAAATGCTACTGATTGCCCCAGACCGGCCCCGCCAGCACTGGTACCCAGTCCTAAGGAACCTGTCTCAATGCCCTGCCTGTTCATTACCTCAAATTCCTCACTTACTGTCGCAACTAAATCAGATCCTGCACAGCCAACTCAAGACTTTAAATCTGGAAGCATGGCAGATAATGTAGTCATTCAAAACACCCCTCTTTCTAAAGCGGTGATGGGTGTTATTTTGGAGGCCAGGAGGCCTAGTACCAGAAAATCTTATGCAGAAAAATGGAAGAGATTTTGTGCTTGGAACCAGGCACAGGGAATTGACACGATTGTACCAAATATTCCTCAGATTTTGCAATACTTAACTGAGATGCTGGACAAAAACCTATCCTTTTCATCTATTAAGATTCATGCCTCTGCCATTTCAGCTCATTACAATACAGAGCCACCTATTTTTTCTCATCCTTTACTAAGGCAGTACCTCAGAGGTACTTTTAGAACACAATGTCATGGTTTTATTAAAGGTTTATTTATATAAATACATATTTATATTTACAAGCATTTTATGTTTTGTACATGTTATTTATTACAGGGTATGATTTTCATGGTGGTTTTAGGAAGTACAAACTGTGTATATATGTGTATGTGTTTTTAACTAATTTTAATTAATTGATTTGACAAGTTTGTCATTGGCTATCATTAATTAGTTTATGTATTTAAGGTGAGTCTACCAAGAGTGTTGGTATCTGATGAAGTCAAGGACGAAAACGTGTTGTGAAGTTTCAGCGTTAGTGTCACTTTTCCTGGATTTGGTGCTTTATTTTTTGATTATCAGTACCTCAGAGGTGCCAATAATTCAAGGCCTCCAAGGAGATAACCAATACCTGCATGGGACCTCAATTATGTCTTGAAAAAATTCACCCTGCCTCCTTTTGAGCCAGCCGCTACAGCTGACATTAAATTTTTATCTTGGAAAACTGCTCTGCTCCTAGCAATAACCTCTGCAAGACGAGTCTCAGAGCTACAGGCACTCATGGCTGTGGAACCTTTTATCATTTTCCATCCAGATAGGGTTTCTCTGAGGACAAACCTGACATTTATGCCTAAAGTAGTGTCCAGTGTGGCCCTTAACCAAACTATTCACTTGCCTACCTTTTATCCAAACCCACAGAATAAGGGTGAGAGACTTCTGCATTCTTTGGACATACACAGACACTTTTACTTGGACAGAACCAAAGCTTTCAGAAAGCCTGAGCAATTACTAGTGGCATATGCTGCAGGATCACAAGGAAAGGCCATCTCAAAGCAGACTATTTCAAAGTGGATAGGCCACTGCATTCGTTTCTGTTATTCACAACATGGCAAATCTGTGCCTAAGGGCATTAGGCCACATTCAACCAGAGCAGCAGCCACTTCAGCAGCCTTCCTCAGAGTACCAACCAAAGACATTTTAGAGGCTGCAACCTGGAGTTCAGTGCATACTTTTACAAAGCACTATCACTTACCACTCTACTCTAAATCCAGAGCAGGCTTTGCCACTGCAGTTCTGCAGGGCCTCATAGCTGCTCCTAATCCTATTTAGCTCTAGCCTCCCAACCTTAGCTTTGGGATTCAACCCAGTTGTAATGACTGCAACAGTGAAACACGATGAACATAGTACAGTTGTGTACCTACCATAAATGTAGATGTTAGAGTGTATTCACTGTTGCAGTCCGGGTTACCCACCCACCATCCCCCTTATCTTTGCAGGAACTTATCTCTACTTCTCTATTCTATACAACCTTGGTGGTGTATTTGCTTGTAGATGAAGGAATAATTTACTTTGGTGCATGCATGCTTTGTCGTCATATTTTTAGCCTACCTTTTTGGGGGCACCTGACATCTGGGGCAAGAAAAACTGAAGAAAATGGCGTCTGCTGCATCTTTTATACCCCTGGGGCACTGACGTCAGGGAAGAGGTGACAGCAACCGACGCCGGACCTAGACTTTGGAATTCAGGCTGACTGCGGGTAGCCTGCCAGCAGGATAACTCAACTGTAATGACTGCAACAGTGAATACACACTCATCTACATTTATGGTAGGTACACAACTGTACTTTTGCTTAAGGAGTGTGTTTGGAGAATATCGTGTGGTGAACACAAAGTCTTAGCCTGATGATGGACATGTGCAGGGCCAGGGCTGCTTAAGATGTTTTAGCAGTGGTTTAAAACTAGTGAATTTGTTGGAGAGTTTTATTTGTGTGGTTATACTATTCCAGAGTTTAGTAACGTATTGGGAGTAGAGCGAGTCTCCTGCAACATTGTTTGACTTATTTGTGAGTAATAAGAACTTGTTACTAGAACCCTTGCTGAACAGTAGGGCAGTAATACGTTTTGTAGTGCAGGGTATTTTTCTTGATGATTGAATTTGTATGCTGTAGTTAGTTGTGAATATGTTGGGTAGTTGTGTAGTTCAAGCCAGATTAATTGTTTAAAGCCAGCAATTTTCAACCAGTGCGCTGCAAGATTTTTTTTTAAGTATTGGCAAACCTTTTCAGATTCCCGATACTCCAACAGCACGTGATCCCTGTCACAGTTGCCTAGCACTACCATTGGCTGCTACCTCTTACTGGTGCCCTGTTTGAACCACCATACAGATGCTGACACAGCTGGTAAGAGATGGCAGATGTAACAGCAGTAGCGCTAGCTGGTAAGAATGATGCTTTTGTCAGTTTGTAATTCCAGTTTAGTTTTTAAGTTTTAAACATTAAAAATTACATTAAAAAAAATTCTTAAAGCCTAAAGTCACTCCGTGCTGCTGTGAATAGTGAGATAAATCGAGCCATTATTTTACACTCGCTAAGTAGAGCTTTTGCTGTTTAGTGAGTGTAAAATAAAAATAAATGAAATGGAAAAAAGTGTGTGTTTCTGTCTGCATGTGAGTGAATGCGTGCATGAAAGGAGGTGTGTGTGTGTGTCTGTCTGTCTTGGGCCTCCTTGCTGTGACTGTCACACAATCCCAAGCCAGGCTTCCAGAAGTGCATGGAGTGTGACCATAAGCTTTCCTCAGCTGATGGCCACACTCTGTGTGTAGAATGTCTAAGAATTTCCCACCTCGAGTTCTCCTGTTAAGTCTGTGCAGGCTTCAACCCCCATGCATTGATGGACAGGAGGAACAAGCTAATTGTAAAAGCCCTCCTGCCCCCCTACCTATGGGGGCCAAGCCTCTTCAACCCCGACTACTACTACTTCTTTCCCCACCCTGGCCTCTGGGATTCAAACTCCCGCCAAAAGGCCCAGGGAAGGGAACAAGCATAGATATTGGGACAGGCCGTGGAAGCGATCCCCTGATGGCTGGGCCTCTGCTGGTCCCCCACCCAAGGCACTTTTGGCCCCACGACTGGAGTCTCCTCTGCTCTGTTCCCCTCATTCCTCCCCAGAGCTGGAGGAGTTTTGGATCCATTCACCTGCCCCAGCTTCTCCTCACGGACTCTCCAGGCCAGTATCGGTGGCCTCTTCATCCTGGTCCACCCGCCTTTCCGAAGCGGAAGTGGACAGAATGATGTGGAAATTTATTCTCACTCTGATACAGATGGAAGTCTTGCCTGTCCCCTCTCCCTTCGGAGCAGGGGGCATGCAGTCCACTTTCCTACCAATTACTCCTTCTCCAATCTGACTCCCGGTTTCAGAGCCTTTGGATCCGAGGTGTCTCGGTGTTGAGGGGTCAGCGCCGACTATACCTTGTACCTTGATGCGGCCCATTACCTTGAGTGGGTCGGACCCTTCTAGCTCTTGGAGCCGGATCCAGGGGGAAGGGTGTTGGCTCCGAGACCTTTGAAGCAGAGCCTTCCAATCGGAGTCTCTGCACCTAGAGGTTCGGCTCTGACTCCCCGTTGATCCAGAGGGTGGCGGATCTGACTCTACTTCCTTCTCAGATGGTCCGCTCCCCCTCTGCCTTTGACGTGGTGGAGAGGATTCTCTCCTATCGAGACCCTTGACTATATCGTCTTCGTACCCCATCCTGGCGCCCTTTGTTTCTGGTATGGATTCCGCCATCCTACTACCTTAGGGACAGGCTGCCACCTCTCTATCCCTGGAAGCTCCCATGCTGGAGCAGCCAGATGTTTTTGAGTCTTCCCCAAAAACTCTCCCTGAGGAGGTACATCGAAAACATACGTGCAAAAAGAGGCACATTGACTCCCCACTAGAGTGACTTATGGAGGATACCTGTTTAGAGGAAGTGAAGGGTTCCCCCCGTTCACCCACCGAGGATGTCTCCTTTGGAGACTATATGGAGATCCCTTGTCAACAAGGGGGGTGGTCTACCCAGAAATCCAACTTGGACGAATCTGTGTTCTGGGAGGCGTTTGGCGCAGGACCATCTACATCCTAGGTGTCCCCTTCCACGGATCCACTGGTGGATCTAATTGCATCTTGGGCATGGAAGGAACCTGGCATGGTGGAGCTAATCCCCAAATACTCTGACAAGATTTTGAGTGCTCCGACAGACAGGACCCACTGGACCAAGGGATTACCCGTAGATGCCATGGTAGTGGCAGCGGCCATTAAGAAGGAGCTCGTGCAGGAGAGCTCCATGGTCCATCCGCCAGACTGAGAGTCCAGGACGATGGATTGCTTTGGCAAGCGGGTGTATGCTTCAGCCACATTTTCGGTATGTGCACTGAATTATGTGGCACATGTGATTAGACTCCACTGAGACATTGTCAAGGAGATCTCTGGGTCTACCCCAGGGTCCATGATGATGGAGGACCAGAAGGTTTTCTCTTCTTTCATGGCCACTCTCATGTTGATTGCTAACACCTCTATGCGGCTTCTCTCTCATGCCACTGAGTGTGTCGCTAGAGCTGCCCGGGACAGGTGTTGCCATCAGGCATCACACCTGACTCCAACTCTGTGCATTCTAGAAAACCTTAAGGCATCCTTTACCAATGCCCTGTACAATGGTTCCACTCTCTTTGGAAAGTACATGATACTCTTGCCCAGAGCGAGGAGGACGCCGTCAGGATCAGCTTCTCCACCTCGCAACAATACTTTTCGAGTAATCAGCGGGAGGCAAAGAAGATATGGTTCTGAAAGTCTAAGAGCTACTCCCAAGACGTACAGGACTTGTCTTCCCCTAGAGGCAGAGGGGGGATTCGATAGACTCCACCCCCGAGGCAGGGGGGGGGGTCTCGAGATCTTTTCTTGGACAGACCTGCTCAGCAACCCTGAAGGGTTGCCTGGCTGCTCAGCTCTGGAGGCAGTCGGGGACACCTCTCTCGACACCCAACAGCCTGGGAGTCCATCAGAAATGATCGTTGGGTGTTGCACATCATATCCAAAGGCTATTCTAACTCTTTCTACCAATCACCCCTTCCGCCCAAGCACCTCCTGGACATTCCACCCACACAAAGGGAGGAAGCAACACTGGAAATTACAAAGCTGCTAGAAATGTGAGTCCTCCAACCCATCCCCCCAGACCTGACCAGACCGGATTAGGCATTTATTCCAGATTCTTTTTGGTGCCAAAGAAGACTGGGGACTTACGACCCATTCTGGATCTTTCCACTCTAAATCTGTCAGTTGCCAAGACAAAATTCCGGATGGTCACTCTTCAGTCTATCCTGCCCTTTCTGCAGGAGAACTATTGGATGTGCTTGGTCGATCTTCAGGATGTGTACTACCACATCAAGATGGACAGTCGTTCTCGAAGTTTTCTCCGCTTCTGGCTAGGGGCCAGTCATTACCAGTTCAGAATGCTCCCTTTTGGTCTCACCACAGCGCCCAAGGTGTTTACCAAAGTGATGGCAGTGGTAGTGGCTCACCTGAGTCTACAGTGGTTTCAGGTCTTCCCCTGCCTGGACGACTGGTTCCTTGCTACCCCTTCCAGGCATCAACTCTGCCAAGCGAGGGATTCCCTACTACACTTAGCCCATCAGTTGGGCATAACCATCAATCTCAACAAATCCTTACTGACCCCGGTTCAAGTGCTAGATTTCATCTGAGACACGATTCAAACCAAGGTCTTCCTAACCTCAGAGAGGGTCCAGTCCCTGAAACTACATGTCCTGTGTATCCTTCAAGCTCAGTTGCTGATTGCAAAATTGGTATTACGGGCATTGGGGTCATTGGTGGCCACGATCACTCTTTTACCCATGGCTCTACTATGAATGCGGGTACTTAGTGGACCTTTGAGGTTCAATGGTCCATGCTAGATCGTCTGTTATCTCACCCTATTTGAGTATCTCGGGTGTGCAGGGACTCTCTCTTGTGGTGAATCCATTCCCTGGATCTCCTCCAGGGTTGTCCCTTTCTTCCTCCTTCCCCTTTGGCCATGGTGGTCCCCCTACGAGACCCAATTGCATATCAATGTTCTGGAGATGAGAGTGGTGCTCCTAGCATTGCAAGCTCTCCATACCCATCTTCCCCTGGGAATGTTTGCTATCCAGACAGACAACATGTCTGTGGTCTGGTACATCACCAAGCAGGAGGGGAACCAGGAATTGTCCCCTGTGTCGAGAGGCCATGTGAGTGTGGGAGTGGGCGATCTCCACCAGCCATTTTCTGGTGGCAACGCACATTCTGGGGATGTCCAGTATTCTATTCGACAGGCTCAGCAGGTCTATCCTGATGCCTTAAGAGTGGTCTCTGAATCCTTTATTAGCGAAACAGATCTTTCTCAAGTAGGTCCAGCCTTGCTGCGATCTCTTCGCCTCTTCTTCCATTGCAAAGTGCAGCAAGTGATGTCCTTCATGGATGCATCTGCAGTCATAACAAATGGGTTGTCCTGTCGTCAGGCAGCCCTTCGGTCGGCCGGATTCCAAAGTCTGGGTCCGCTCGCTGATGTCGCACTTCACCCGACGTCATCTCTGCTGGTCTTGGGTATAAAGGCATCAGCCGACGCCATTTTCCTCAGTCTTTCTTGCCGTGGCGCCGAAGCAGAAGCTGTTCGCAAGTGCCGGTCGGTCAGATCCAGAGATTACTACTACCGAATACTACCAAGACTTCTAAAAAGCTAAGTACCCCGTTGGGGACTCTTTCTTGCCTCAGCCGATGTCAGAAAAAGTCAATAACTGTTTAACTTGTGGGAAACAAATACCTCATAAAGATTTCCACTCTTACTGTTTGCCTTGCTTAGGCCCAGACCACGACATAGCAGCCTGTTCGGCCTGTGCTTCCTTCAACCGACGAACACTTAGGCGTCGGTCGGAGTTTGCTGAACAGATGTTCTTCATTCCACATTGCTGCAGTCCTAACTATTGGGGTAGTCCGCTGTCCAGTCGGCCCGAATACCAAAGTATATGGCTGACGTCGGTCACGGCGCATTAGACTGACGTCAGTACGTCAGGGTACTAATGCGCATGACCGACGCCATAACCTCAGTCTTTTTTGCCGCATGGTCCGATGCAGAAGCAATTTTGCGAGTGCAGGTTGGCGTTCTGAAAGTTTCTGAAGTCAGAGTTTCAGACCGAATCAAAGTTGGCTAAGTACCCGTTGGGAATATTTTGGTTTTTCTTGCCTCAGTATTTAACCGGATGTCAGAAAAAGTGAATAACTGTATTTCTTGTGGGAAACAGATACCTCATAGGGATTACCATACTTTGTGTATACCTTGTTTAGGGCCTGAGCACGACGTTGTTGGATGCCGCTCTTGTGCTAGATTTAACAAACGCACTATTAAGAGAAGGTTAGACTGTGCCAGGTTAGTGTTTGGGAAGCGTTGTAATTATAAAATGCCGCCGGATGCTCCGGCGCTTCGGCTAAAAAACGCAAGGACAAAGCAGCAAAGCCTAGAGTGGAAGAACCGACAGTCCCAGACGTCGGTTCTTTGGAGGGCTCAGTGGAGCCGGAGGTTTTGCCAGGTGTTTCTTTGGAGTCTCAGGGAGAGACTTTACTGTTACAGGATGTATCCTCTCAGGAAGTAGGCCAGGCTGAGGGGGCTTCTCAGGTGGCTGTTCTTCCTTCTCTTCCTAAGGTGGTTAGAGCCTCCCCTTCTGTTTCCAAGGCTTCTTTGAGGGGCAGGCCAAGTTTTGCTTCAGTGGGGGTTTCTCCTAGTGCCTCAGGGTCTTTGCCTAAGAAACATATGCTTAAAATGGCAGAGGATTTGATTACTATGATAAGGGGTTCTATGCCCCCTCCTGATAAGAGGCCTAGGGTGGAACCTGAGTTTGAGAGTTTTGAGCAATGCTCGAGGCTTCTGAGTCTTGCTGAAGACTTGCAGGAGTACCCTCCTTATTCTGATTCTGATGTGGATGATTCTACTCCTTCAGCTTCTCCTCCTGAGGATTTTTCTTTTCAGAGACTCTGCATTCCATGAGGGAGCATTTTAAATGGGAAGGGCAAGATTTCTCTGATTCCAGGAAAAGGCTTAGGGAATTCTTGTTTTACCCCAGCATAGGCCTTTAGCTATACCTCCTGTTTTGAATGTGGTGGAAGATGTTTTGCAGAGGCTTCCTGAATCCTGATTCTTTGCCTCCTGCCCCAGTTAAACCGGATAGGTATTATAGGGTGCCTGACGCTCATAAGTATCTTTAAGAGTCCTAGGGCAGACCCGGAAACTGTCTCTCAGGGGCCTAAAGGTGTGAAGGCCTCCGTTGTTAAAAATCCTGTCCCTCCTGATAAAGAGGCAAGGGCTTTGGATAGATGGGGAAAGAAAGTGTATACTTCTTCCACTTTAGCCATGAGGGCGTTGAATTGTCAGTTTCACATGTTAAAATATCAGAATTATCTTCTTTCACAGTTGAAATCTAAGGTGGATGCTCTGGCGGAAGGTATTGAGTGTAAAGAGTTGCAGGATTTAGTTCATGTGTCTGAACAAGTGGGTAAGCATTCCTTGCAATGTGGTTTTGATGCTGTGCAGGCCTCCTCCAGGGTGGCTGCCACTGGTTCTGTTCTTCAGAGGCACGCCTGGTTGAGAGATCAGAACTTAGCTGAGCATGTTAAGACAAGGATTTTGGATGCTCCTTTACAGTCTGATGTGTTGTTTGGTTCGCCTGTGGAAGCAGTTTTAAAGAAAATGGAGGACAAGGCTAAGTCTATGCAAACTGTTAAGGATTTTTGCAGGTGCAGCCTCCAAGTTTAGTAGAAATTGGCCTACTAAGGGGTGGACTTATCCTGCTTATGATTCCCAGTCTAGGGGTAGGTCTAGACGTGGTAGGGGCAGAGCTCAAGGTTCTTTTAGGCCTAGGACAGGGAGTTCACCTGCTCAGACTTCTGGTGAGGGCAGGGGTCAGTCCTTTCGTAAGCAGACCCAATGACCTGCCTTTTCAGCTGCCAGTACCTTCTCGCCTGACGGCACCTCTAGGAGGAAGACTGTCTCTTTTCAAAGAAAATTGGGATTTAATTACCCAAGACAAAT